>NW_026894562.1:0-110216 GCF_032452875.1 Bos javanicus
CAGTGATCAGTGCATGAGCCAGGATCAGTGCATGATCAGTCGTGATCAGTCTGCCGCATGATCAGCCACATGATCAGTGCATGATCAGCACGTGATAGTGCATGATATCCACGTGATCAGTGCATGCAGCCACGTGATCAGTGCATGATAGCCACGTGGATCAGTGCATGATCAGCCACGTGATCAGTGCATGATGCCACGTGATCAGTGCATGATGAGCCACGTGATCAGTGCAGGATCAATTACGTGATCAGTGCATGATCAGTCGTAATGATGGTTACGTGATCGTTGCATGATCAGCCACGTGAACAGAGCATGATCAACGTGATCAGTGCATGATCAGTCACGTGATCAGTACATGATCAGTCACGTGAACAGTGCATGATCATTCCGTGATCTGCATGATCAGTCACGTGCCAGTATATGCAGCTCGTGATCATTCCATGACGAGCCACGTGAGCAGTGCATGATAGCCACGTGATGATGTGTGCGCATGAGTTACGTGAGCAGAGTATGATCAGCCACGTGATCAGTGCATGAGTGCCACGTGATCAGTGCATGATATGTCACGTGACAGGTGTGTGATCAGCCACGTGAACAGTGCATGTTCAGCCACGTGATCAGTGCATGATAGCCACGTGATCAGTGCATGATCAGTTACGTGAGCAGTGTATGATCAGCCACGTGATCAGTGCATGGTCAGACACGTGAACAGTGTGTGATCAGCCACGTGATCAGTGCATGATATCAAGTGATCAGTGCATGATCATCACGTGATCAGTGTATGATCAGCCACGTGAACAGTGCATGCTCAGTCGTGATCTGGGCTGCTGAGCTGCGTGATTACTGCTCATGCCATCTTGGCAAATGATGCCAGCTGAGCTGCGTGAATTCCTGCCTGCTCAGCTGCTTGATTATTGCCAGCTGAGCAGCATGATTCCTCACACCTGAGTTCCATGATTATTGCCTGCTGACTGTTTGATTCGTGCCTACTCTTTTGTTTATTGCCTCCAGAGGCACATGATCAGTGTATGATAGCAAACATGATCAGCGCATGATCAGTCACATGATCAGCCATTAAGTCACGTGATCACTACATGATAGTCATGTGATCAGTCCATGCTCAGTCACGGTATCAGTGCATGATCAGCCACGTGATCAGTGCATGATCTGTCACAGATTAGTGTGATCATCCACGTGATCAGTGCAGGGCAGTCATGTGATCAGTGCATGATATAGCGTGATCAGTGCATGATCAGTCTCGTGATCAGTGCATGATAGCCGTGATCAGTGCATGATCAGTCACCTGATGGGTGTGATGATCACGACCTGCATGGTAGCTAGTGATCATTGCATGATCAGCCACGTGAGTAGTGCATGATAGCCACGTGATCAGTGCATGATCAGTCACGTGATCAGTGCATGATCAGTCATGTGACCAGACATGTAGCTGCGTGATCATGCATGATCAGCCACGTGAGCAGTGCATGATAGCCGTGATCAGTGCATGATCAGACACGTGATCAGTGCATGATCAGTCACGTGATCAGTGCATGATCAGCCACGTGATCAGTGCATGATCAGACACGTGATCAGTGTATGATCAGCCACGTGATCAGTGCATGATAGCGTGATCAGTGCATGATCAGTCACGTGATCAGTGCATGATCAGTTGTGATCAGTGCATGATCAGCCACGTGATCAGTGCATGATCAGCCACGGCAGTCGATCCCACGTGATGTCAGTGCATGATCAGTCACGTGACCAGTATGGCCACGTGATCAGTGCATGATCAGCACGTGATCAGTGCTGATCGTACGTGATCAGTGCATGATAGACGTGATCAGTGCATGATCAGTCTGTGATCGTGTGATCAGCGTGATGTGCATGATATCCGTGATCAGTGCATGACAGCCGTGATCAGTGCATGATAGCCACGTGATCAGTGCATGATCAGTCACGTGATCATGTGTGATCAGCCACGTGATCAGTGCATGATGAGCCCGCGTGATCAGTGCATGATCAGTGCGTGATCAGTGCATGATCAGACGTGAAGCCAGTGCAGCAGGTTGCAGTGATCGTGCATGATCAGCCACGTGAGCAGTGCGATAGCCACGTGATCATGCATGATCAGATAGTCATGTGATCGACCGCGATCAGTCTGATAGTGGTGCCGATCATACGTGATCTGCATGATCAGTCACGTTACCAGTATATGGTTGCTCGTGATCATTCCATGAGCGGCATGACACGTGAGCAGTGCATGATCAGCCACGTGATGTGTGCATGAGTTACGTGAGCAGTATGATCAACGTGATCAGTATAGTGCCACGTGATCAGTGCATGATAGTCACGTGACAGTGTGTGATCAGCCACGTGATCAGTGCATGATCAGCCACGTGATCAGTGCATGATAGCACGTGATCAGTGCATGATCAGTTACGTGAGCAGTGTATGATCAGCCACGTGATCAGTGCATGATCAGACACGTGATCAGTGCATGATCAGCCACGTGATCAGTGCATGATCACCACGTGATCAGTGCATGATAGCCACGTGATCAGTGCATGATCAGTCACGTGATCGTGCATGATCAGCCACGTGATCAGTGCATGATCTGTCTGCATGATCAGTGCATGATCATCCACGTGATCAGTGCATGGCAGTCGTGATCAGTGCATGATGACCTGGACTGTGATTGATGCATGATCATCCTGCGTGATCAGTGCATGATCACCGTGATCAGTGCATGATCAGTACCTGATCAGTGTATGATCATTCACGACCTGATGGCGCTTCCACATGCTGATCATTGCATGATCAGCCGTGATCATGGTGCATGATAGCCACGTGATCATGTGATCATCACGTGTCAGTGCAGTCAGTCATCACGACAGTACATGTAGCTACGTGATCATTGCATGATCAGCCACGTGATCAGTGCATGATAGCCATGATCAGTGCATGATCAGCGTGATCAGTGCATGATCAGTCACGTGATCAGTGCATGATCACCCGCGTGATCAGTGCATGATGTCACGTGATCAGTGCATGATCAGCCACAGTCAGTGCATGATCAGCGTGATCAGTGCATGATCAGCCACGTGATCAGTGCATGATCAGCGTGATCAGTGCATGATCAGCCACGTGATCAGTGCATGATCGTCACGTGATCAGTGCATGATCAGTCATCGAGCATGGTAGCTGCGTGATCAGTGCATGATCAGCCACGTGATCAGTGCAATAAGCCACGTGATCAGTACAGCCGTAGTCAGTGCAATCCAGTCATGTGTCCTGATGTGTGATCAGCCACGTGATCAGTGCATGATAGCCACGTGATCAGTGCATCAGCACGTGATCAGTGCATGATCAGCCACGTGATCAGTGCATGATCATACGTGATCAGTGCATGATCAGTCATGTGATCATGTGTGATCAGCCGTGATCAGTGCATGATGAGCCACGTGATCAGTGCATGATCAGCCACGTGATCAGTGCATGATCAGTCACGTGACGACATGTAGTTATTCCATTGATGGTGCATGATCCCATGCGCCGATGCAGTGCATGATAGCCACGTGATCAGTGCATGATCAGTCACGTGATCAGTGCATGATCAGATACGTGATCAGTGCATGATAGCCACGTGATCAGTGCGATCAGTCACGTGATCAGTGCATGATCATTCGTGATCAGTGCATGATCAGCCACGTGATCAGTGCATGATAGCCACGTGATGTGCATGAGTCACGTGATCAGTGCATGATCAGCCACGTGATCAGTGCATGATCGCACGTGATCAGTGCATGATCAGCCGTGATCAGTGCATGATCAGCCACGTGATCAGTGCATGATCAGCCACGTGATCAGTGCATGATAGCGTGATCAGTGCATGATCAGTCACGTGATCAGTGCATGATCAGCCGTGATCAGTGCATGATGCCACGTGATCAGTGCATGATCAGTCCACGTGATCAGTGCATGATCATGCGTGATCAGTGCATGATCAGCCACGTGATCAGTGCATGATCAGTTGCGTGATCAGTGTATGATCAGCCACGTGATCAGTGCATGATGCCACGTGATCAGTGCATGATAGTCACGTGACAGTGTGTGATCAGCCATGACAGTGCAGTACGCCATTTCATGGCCACGTGATCAGTGCATGATCAGCCACGTGATCAGTGCATGATCAGCCACGTGATCAGTGCATGATAGTCACGTGATCAGTGCATGATCAGTCACGTGATCAGTGTATGATCAGCCACGTGAACAGTGCATGCTCAGTCACGTGATCGGGCCTGCTGAGCTGCGTGATTACTGTCTGCATCTGTGACAATGCCAGCTGAGCTGCGATTCCTGCCTGTCATCTGCTTGACAATTGCCAGCTGTGCTGTATTCCTGCCTGCTCAGCTGCTTGATTATTGCCAGCTGAGCAGCATGATTCCTCACACTGAGTTCCATGATTATTGCCTGCTGACTGTTTGATTCGTGCCTACTCAGCTCTTGTTTATTGCCTCCAGAGGCACATGATCAGTGTGATAGCAAACATGATCAGCATGATCAGTCACAGATCAGCGCCATTAAGTCACGTGATCACTACATGATAGTCATGATCAGTCATGCGATCACGGTATCAGTGCATGATCAGCCACGTGATCAGTGCATGATCAGTCACGTGGTGCATGATCATCACGTGATCAGTGCATGATAGTCACGTGATCAGTGCATGATATAGGCGTGATCAGTGCATGATCATCGTGATCAGTGCATGATAGCCACGTGATCAGTGCATGATCAGTCACTGATGGGTATGATCATTCCGTGACCTGTACATGGTAGCTACAGATCATTGCATGATCAGCCACGTGATCAGTTCATGGCCAGCCACGTCAGTGCATGATCAGTCACGTGATCAGTGCATGATCATTCGTGATCAGTGCATGATAGCTGCGTGATCAGTGCATGATCAGCCACGTGATCAGTGCATGATGTGTCATCAGTGCATGATGTACGTGATGGTGCGTCAGTCATGATGCGTGTGCTGATCAACGTGATCAGTGCATGATATCCACGTGATCAGTGCATGACGCCAGTGATCAGTGCATGATAGCCACAGTGATCAGTGCATGATCAGTCACGTGATCAGTGTGATCAGCCACGTGATCAGTGCATGATCAGCCGTGATCAGTGCATGATCATCGTGATCAGTGCATGATCAGTCACGTGACCAGTACATGGTGCCACGTGATCGTTGCATGATCAGCCACGTGATCAGAGCATGATAGCCACGTGATCAGTGCATGATCAGTCACGTGATCAGTACATGATCAGTCACGTGAACAGTGCATGATCATTCGTGATTTGCATGATCAGTCACGTTACCAGTATATGGTTGCTCGTGTGATCATTCCATGACAGCCACGTGAGCAGTGCATGATAGCCGTGATGTGTGCATGAGTTACGTAGCAGAGTATGATCAGCCACGTGATCAGTGCATGAGTGCCATGATCAGTGCATGATATGTCACGACAGAGTGCATGATCAGCCACGTGAACAGTGCATGTTCAGCCACGTGATCAGTGCATGATAGCCACGTGATCAGTGTATGATCAGTTACGTGATCAGTGCATGATCAGCCAAGTGATCAGTGCATGGTCAACGTGATCAGTGCATGATCAGCCCGTGATCAGTGCATGCTCAGTCACGTGATCTGGGCTGCTGAGCTCGTGATTTTGTCTGCTCATCTGCTTGACAATTGCCAGCTGAGCTGCACGATTCCTGCCTGTCATCTGCTTGACAATTGCCAGCTGTGCTGCGTAATTCCTGCCTGCTCAGCTGGCAATAATCAAGCAGCTGAGCAGCATGATTCCTCACACCTGAGTTCCATGATTATTGCCTGCTGACTGTTTGATTCTTGCCTACTCAGCTCTTTGTTTACCTCCAGAGGCACATGATCAGTGTATGATAGCAAACATGATCAGCGCATGATCAGTCACATGATCAGCGCCATTAAGTCACGTGATCAGTCCATGATAGTCATGTGATCAGTCCATGCTCAGTCACGGTATCAGTGCATGATCAGCCACGTGATCAGTGCATGGTATCACACGGCAGTGATCAGTACGCGGCAGTGCATGATCAGTGCGTGAATATGCGTGAACAGTGCATGGTCAGGCTCGCCATGCGATCAGTGCATGATCAGCCACGTGATCAGTGCATGATAGCCACGTGATCAGTGCATGATCAGTCACGTGATCAGTGCATGATTAGCCACGTGATCAGTGCATGATCAGCCACGTGATCATGTGATCAGCCGTGATCAGTGCATGATCAGCCACGTGATCAGTGCATGATCAGTCACGATCAGTGCATGATCAGTCACGTGACCAGTACATGGTTAGCGGCGATCATTGCATGATCAGCCACGTGAGCAGTGCATGATAGCCACGTGATCAGTGCATGATCAGTCGCGTGATCAGTGCATGATCAGTCGCGTGATCAGTGCATGATCATTGCGTGATCATTGCATGATCAGTCACGTGACCAGTATGGTAGCCCGTGATCATTGCATGACAGTACGTGATCAGTGCATGATCGACCACGTGATCAGTGCATGATTGCATGATCAGTGTATGATCAGCCACGTGATCAGTGCATAGTCACGTGATCAGTGCATGATAGTCATGTGATCAGTGCATGATCAGCCACGTGATCAGTGCATGATCAACCACGTGATCAGTGCATGATAGCCACGTGATCAGTGCATGATCAGTACGTGATCAGTGCATGGTCAGTCATGATCAGTGCATGATCGCCAGTGATCAGTGCATGATCAGCCACGTGATCAGTGCATGATAGCCACGTGATCAGTGCATGATCAGTCGTGATCAGTGTGTGATCAGCCACGTGATCAGTGCATGATATCCACGTGATCAGTGCATGCAGCCACGTGATCAGTGCATGAGAGCCGCGGGATCAGTGCATGATCAGTCACGTGATGCATGTGTGATCAGCCACGTGATCAGTGCATGATGAGCCGTGATCAGTGCAGGATCAATTCGTGATCAGTGCATGATCAGTCGTGATCATTCATGGTTCTACGTGATGTGCATGATCAGCACGTGAGCAGAGCATGATAGCCACTGGCAGTGCATGATCAGTCCGTGATCAGTACATGATCAGTCACGTGACAGTGCATGATCATTCGTGATTTGCATGATCAGTCACGTTACCAGTATGGTTGCTACGTGATCATTCCATGATGAGCCACGTGAGCAGTGCATGATAGCCACGTGATGTGTGCATGAGTTGCGTGAGCAGAGTATGATCAGCCACGTGATCAGTGCATAGGTGCCACGTGATCAGTGCATGATATGTCACGTGACAGTGTGTGATCAGCCACGTGAACAGTGCATGTTCAGCCACGTGATCAGTGCATGATAGCCACGTGATCAGTGCATGATCAGTTATGTGATCAGTGTATGATGCCACGTGATCAGTGCATGGTCAGACACGTGAACAGTGTATGATCAGCCACGTGATCAGTGCATGATATCCAAGTGATCAGTGCATGATCATCACGTGATCAGTGCATGATCAGCCACGTGATCAGTGCATGCTCAGTCACGTGATCTGGGCCTGCTGAGCTGCGTGATTACTGTCTGCTCATCTGCTTGACAATTGCCAGCTGAGCTGCACGATTCCTGCCTGTCATCTGCTTGACAATTGCCAGCTGTGCTGCGTAATTCCTGCCTGCTCAGCTGCTTGATTATTGCCAGCTGAGCAGCATGATTCCTCACACCTGAGTTCCATGATTATTGCCTGCTGACTGTTTGATTCGTGTCTACTCAGCTCTTTGTTTATTGCCTCCAGAGGCACATGATCAGTGTATGATAGCAAACATGATCAGCATGATCAGTCACATGATCAGCGCCATTAAGTCACGTGATCAACATGATAGTCATGTGATCAGTGCATGCTCAGTCACAGTATCAGTGCATGATCAGCCACGTGATCAGTGCATGATCAGTCACAAGATTAGTGTATGATCATCCGTGATCAGTGCACGATCAGTCACGTGATCAGTGCATGATATAGGCGTGAACAGTGCATGATCAGTCCGTGATCAGTGCATGATAGCCACGTGATCAGTGCATGATCAGTCACGTGATGGGTGTATGATCAGTCACTTGACCTGTACATGGTAGCCACGTGATCATTGCATGATCAGCCACGTGATCAGTGCATGATGCCACGTGATCACTGCATGCTCAGTCACGTGATCAGTGCATGATCAGTCATGACCAGTACATGGTAGCTGCGTGATCATGGCATGATCAGCCACGTGACAGTGCATGATAGCCGTGATCAGTGCATGATCAGACGAGATCAGTGCATGATCAGTCGTGATCAGTGCATGATCAGCACGTGATCAGTGCGACCAGGCACGTGATCAGTGTATGTCCAGCCAGTGATCAGTGCATGATCAGTGCGTGATCAGTGCATAATCAGTCACGTGATCAGTGCATGATCAGTCATGTGATCAGTGCATGATCAGCCACGTGATCAGTGCATGATCAGCCACGTGATCAGTGCATGATCAGTTACGTGATCAGTGCATGATCAGCCACGTGACCAGTACATGGTAGCTACGTGATCATTGCCTGACCAGCCACGTGATCAGTGCATGATAGCCACGTGATCAGTGCATGATAGCCGTGATCAGTGCATGATCAGTCATGTGATACGTGTGTGATCAGCGTCACGTGATCAGTGCATGATATCCACGTGATCAGTGCATGACAGCCACGTGATCAGTGCATGAGCCACGGGATCAGTGCATGATCAGTCACGTGATACATGTGCGATCAGCCACGTGATCAGTGCATGATGAGCCACGTGATCAGTGCAGGATCAATACGTGATCAGTGCATGATCAGTCACGTGACCAGTACATGGTTGCTACGTGATCGTTGCATGATCAGCCACGTGGTGAGCATGGCCACGTGGTCAGTGCATGATCAGTCGTGATCAGTACATGATCAGTCACGTGAACAGTGCATGATCATTTACTGATCTTTGCATGATCAGTCACGTCCAGTATATGGTTGCTACGTGATCATTCCATGACGAGCCACGTGAGCAGTGCATGATAGCCACGTGATGTGTGCATGAGTTACGTGAGCAGTATGATCAGCCACGTGATCAGTGCATGAGTGCCACGTGATCAGTGCATGATATGTCGCGTGACAGGTGTGTGATCAGCCACGTGAAAGTGCATGTTCAGCCACGTGATCAGTGCATGATAGCCACGTGATCAGTGCATGATCAGTTACGTGAGCAGTGTATGATCAGCCACGTGATCAGTGCATGGTCAGACACGTGAACAGTGTATGATCAGCCACGTGATCAGTGCATGATATCCAAGTGATCAGTGCATGATCATCACGTGATCAGTGTATGATCAGCCACGTGAACAGTGCATGCTCAGTCACGTGATCTGGGCCTGCTGAGCTGCGTGATTACTGTCTGCTCATCTGCTTGACAATTGCCAGCTGAGCTGCACGATTCCTGCCTGTCATCTGCTTGACAATTGCCAGCTGTGCTGCGTAATTCCTGCCTGCTCAGCTGCTTGATTATTGCCAGCTGAGCAGCATGATTCCTCACACCTGAGTTCCATGATTATTGCCTGCTGACTGTTTGATTCGTGCCTACTCAGCTCTTTGTTTTTGCCTCCAGAGGCACATGATCAGTGTATGATAGCAAACATGATCAGCGCATGATCAGTCACATGATCAGCGCCATTATCACGTGATCACTACATGATAGTCATGTGATCAGTCCATGCTCAGTCACGGTATCAGTGCATGATCAGCCACGTGATCAGTGCATGATCAGTCACGTGATCAGTGCATGCCATTGATCAGTGCCGGTAAGTATGATCAGTCCGTGACCAGTACATGGTAGCTACGTGATCAGTGCATGATCAGCCACGTGATCAGTGCATGATCAGCATGGGCAGTGCAATGCCACGTGATCAGTGCATGATCAGTCACGTGATCAGTGCATGATCAGCCACGTGATCAGTGCATGACTAGGCACGTGATCAGTGTATGATCAGCCACGTGATCAGTGCATGATACCACGTGATCAGTGCATGATCAGTCACGTGATCATGTGTGATCAGCCACGTGATCAGTGCATGATCAGCCACGTGATCAGTGCATGATCAATTACGTGATCAGTGCATGATCAGTCGCGTGACCAGTACATGGTTGCTGGTGATCGTGCATGATCAGCCACGTGAGCAGTGCATGATATGCGTGATCAGTGCATGATCAGTCGTGATCAGTACATGATCAGTCACTTGATCAGTGCATGATCATTGCGTGATCAGTGCATGATCAGTCACGTGACCGGTAACGCTACCGTGATCAGTGCATGTGAGCCGTGATCAGTGCATGATAGCCACGCGATCAGTGCATGATCAGTCGCGTGATCGGTATGATCACATGATCAGTGCATGATCAGGCGTGATCAGTATGATCAGCCAGTGATCAGTGCATGATCAGCCACGTGATCAGTGCATGATCAGTCCACGTGATCAGTGCATGATCAGCCACGTGATCAGTGCATGATCAGCCACGTGATCAGTGCATGATAGCCACGTGATCAGTGCATGATCAGTCATGTGATACGTGCATGATCAGCCACGTGATCAGTGCATGATATCCACGTGATCAGTGCATGACAACGTGATCAGTGCATGAGAGCCACGTGATCAGTGCATGATCAGTCACGTGATACATGTGTGATCAGCCACGTGATCAGTGCATGATGAGCCACGTGATCAGTGCAGGATCAATTACGTGATCAGTGCATGATCAGTCACGTGACCAGTACATGGTTGCTGTGATGTTGCATGATCAGCCACGTGAGCAGAGCATGATAGCCACGTGGTCAGTGCATGATCAGTCACGTGATCAGTACATGATCAGTCACGTGAACAGTGCATGATCATTTACGTGATCTTTGCATGATCAGTCGTTACTATATGGTTGCCGTGATCATTCCATGACGAGCCACGTGAGCAGTGCATGATAGCCACGTGATGTGTGCATGAGTTACATGAGCAGAGTATGATCAGCCACGTGATCAGTGCATGAGTGCCACGTGATCAGTGCATGATATGTCACGTGACAGGTGTGTGATCAGCCACGTGAACAGTGCATGTTCAGCGTGATCAGTGCATGATAGCCACGTGATCAGTGCATGATCAGTTACGTGAGCAGTGTATGATCAGCCACGTGATCAGTGCATGGTCAGACACGTGAACAGTGTATGATCAGCCGCGTGATCAGTGCATGATATCCAAGTGATCAGTGCATGATCATCACGTGATCAGTGTATGATCAGCCACGTGAACAGTGCATGCTCAGTCACGTGATCTGGGCCTGCTGAGCTGCGTGATTACTGTCTGCTCATCTGCTTGACAATTGCCAGCTGAGCTGCACGATTCCTGCCTGTCATCTGCTTGACAATTGCCAGCTGTGCTGCGTAATTCCTGCCTGTTCAGCTGCTTGATTATTGCCAGCTGAGCAGCATGATTCCTCACACCTGAGTTCCATGATTATTGCCTGCTGACTGTTTGATTCGTGCCTACTCAGCTCTTTGTTTATTGCCTCCAGAGGCACATGATCAGTGTATGATAGCAAACATGATCAGCGCATGATCAGTCACATGATCAGCGCATTAAGTCACGTGATCACTACATGATAGTCATGATCAGTCCATGCTCAGTCACGGTATCAGTGCATGATCAGCCACGTGATCAGTGCATGATCTGTCACAAGATTAGTGTATGATCATCACGTGATCAGTGCACGGGCAGTCATGTGATCAGTGCATGATATAGACGTGAACAGTGCATGATCAGTCTCGTGATCAGTGCATGATAGCCACGTGATCAGTGCATGATCAGTCACCTGATGGGTGTATGATCATTCGACATGGTAGCTACATGATCATTGCATGATCAGCCACGTGAGTAGTGCATGATAGCCACGTGATCACTGCATGATCAGTCACGTGATCAGTGCATGATCAGTCATGTGACCAGTACATGGTAGCTGCGTGATCATGGCATGATCAGCCACGTGAGCAGTGCATGATAGCCACGTGATCAGTGCATGATCAGACACGAGATCAGTGCATGATCAGTCACGTGATCAGTGCATGATCAGCCACGTGATCAGTGCATGACCAGGCACGTGATCAGTATGTCCAGCCAAGTGATCAGTGCATGATAGCCACGTGATCAGTGCATGATCAGTCACGTGATCAGTGCATGATCAGTTATGTGATCAGTGTATGATCAGCCACGTGATCAGTGCATGATCAGCCACATGATCAGTGCATGATCAATTACGTGATCAGTGCATGATCAGTGTGACCAGTACATGGCGTACGTGATCATTGCCTGATAAGCCACGTGATCAGTGCATGATAGCCACGTGATCAGTGCATGATAGCCACGTGATCAGTGCATGATCAGTCATGTGATACGTGTGTGATCAGCCACGTGATCAGTGCATGATATCCACGTGATCAGTGCATGACAGCCACGTGATCAGTGCATGAAGCCACGGGATCAGTGCATCAGTCACATGTGATACATGTGTGATCAGCCACGTGATCAGTGCATGATGAGCCACGTGATCAGTGCAGGATCAATTACGTGATCAGTGCATGATCAGTCACGTGACCAGTACATGGTTGCTACGTGATCGTTGCATGATCAGCCACGTGAGCAGAGCATGATAGCCACGTGGTCAGTGCATGATCAGTCACGTGATCAGTACATGATCAGTCACGTGAACAGTGCATGATCATTTACGTGATCTTTGCATGATCAGTCACGTACCAGTATATGGTTGCTACGTGATCATTCCATGACGAGCACGTGAGCAGTGCATGATAGCCACGTGATGTGTGCATGATTAGCGTGACAGAGTATGATCAGCCACGTGATCAGTGCATGAGTGCCATGATCAGTGCATGATATGTCACGTGACAGGTGGTGATCAGCCCGTGAACAGTGCATGTTCAGCCACGTGATCAGTGCATGATGCCACGTGATCAGTGCATGATCAGTTACGTGAGCAGTGTATGATCAGCCACGTGATCAGTGCATGGTCAGACACGTGAACAGTGTATGATCAGCCACGTGATCAGTGCATGATATCCGTGATCAGTGTATGATCAGCCACGTGAACAGTGCATGCTCAGTCACGTGATCTGGGCCTGCTGAGCTGCGTGATTACTGTCTGCTCATCTGCTTGACAATTGCCAGCTGAGCTGCACGATTCCTGCCTGTCATCTGCTTGACAATTGCCAGCTGTGCTGCGTAATTCCTGCCTGCTCAGCTGCTTGATTATGCCAGCTGAGCAGCATGATTCCTCACACCTGAGTTCCATGATTATTGCCTGCTGACTGTTTGATTCGTGCCTACTCAGCTCTTTGTTTATTGCCTCCAGAGGCACATGATCAGTGTATGATAGCAAACATGATCAGCGCATGATCAGTCACATGATCAGCGCCATTAAGTCACGTGATCACTACATGATAGTCATGTGATCAGTCCATGCTCAGTCACGGTATCAGTGCATGATCAGCCACGTGATCAGTGCATGATCTGTCACGATGATAGTGTATGATCATCCACGTGATCAGTGCACGGGCAGTCATGTGATCAGTGCATGATATAGACGTGACAGTGCATGATCAGTCTCGTGATCAGTGCATGATAGCCACGTGATCAGTGCATGATCAGTCACCTGATGGGTGTATGATCATTCACGTGACCTGTACATGGTAGCTACATGATCATTGCATGATCAGCCACGTGAGTAGTTCATGATAGCCACGTGATCACTGCATGATCAGTCACGTGATCAGTGCATGATCAGTCATGTGACCAGTACATGGTGCTGCGTGATCATGGCATGATCAGCCACGTGAGCAGTGCATGATAGCCGTGATCAGTGCATGATCAGACAGAGATCAGTGCATGATCAGTCACGTGATCAGTGCATGATCAGCCACGTGATCAGTGCATGACCAGGCGCGTGATCAGTGTATGTCCAGCCAAGTGATCAGTGCATGATAGCCACGTGATCAGTGCATGATCAGTCACGTGATCAGTGCATGATCAGTTATGTGATCAGTGTATGATCAGCCACGTGATCAGTGCATGATCAGCCACATGATCAGTGCATGATCAATTACGTGATCAGTGCATGTCAGTCCGTGACCAGTACATGGTAGCTACGTGATCATTGCCTGATCAGCCACGTGATCAGTGCATGATAGCCACGTGATCAGTGCATGATAGCCAGTGATCAGTGCATGATCAGTCATGTGATACGTGTGTGATCAGCCACGTGATCAGTGCATGATATCCACGTGATCAGTGCATGACAGCCGTGATCAGTGCATGAAGCCACGTGATCAGTGCATGATCAGTCACGTGATACATGTGTGATCAGCCACGTGATCAGTGCATGATGAGCCACGTGATCAGTGCAGGATCAATTACGTGATCAGTGCATGATCAGTCACGTGACCAGTACATGGTTGCTCCGTGATCGTTGCATGATCAGCCACGTGAGCAGAGCATGATAGCCACGTGGTCAGTGCATGATCAGTCACGTGATCAGTACATGATCAGTCACGTGAACAGTGCATGATCATTACGTGATCTTGCATGATCAGTCACGTTACCAGTATATGGTTGCTCGTGATCATTCCATGCGAGCCCGTGAGCAGTGCATGATAGCCACGTGATGTGTGCATGAGGTTACGTGAGCAGAGTATGATCAGCCGTGATCAGTGCATGATGCCACGTGATCAGTGCATGATATGTCACGTGACAGGTGTGTGATCAGCCGTGAACAGTGCATGTTCAGCCACGTGATCAGTGCATGATGCCACGTGATCAGTGCATGATCAGTTGCGTGAGCAGTGTATGATCAGCCGTGATCAGTGCATGGTCAGACCGTGAACAGTGTATGATCAGCCACGTGATCAGTGCATGATATCCAAGTGATCAGTGCATGATCATCACGTGATCAGTGTATGATCAGCCACGTGAACAGTGCATGCTCAGTCACGTGATCTGGGCCTGCTGAGCTGCGTGATTACTGTCTGCTCATCTGCTTGACAATTGCCAGCTGAGCTGCACGATTCCTGCCTGTCATCTGCTTGACAATTGCCAGCTGTGCTGCGTAATTCCTGCCTGCTCAGCTGCTTGATTATGCCAGCTGAGCAGCATGATTCCTCACACCTGAGTTCCATGATTATTGCCTGCTGACTGTTTGATTCGTGCCTACTCAGCTCTTTGTTTATTGCCTCCAGAGGCACATGATCAGTGTATGATAGCAAACATGATCAGCGCATGATCAGTCACATGATCAGCGCCATTAAGTCACGTGATCACTACATGATAGTCATGTGATCAGTCCATGCTCAGTCACGGTATCAGTGCATGATCAGCCACGTGATCAGTGCATGATCTGTCACAAGATTAGTGTATGATCATCCACGTGATCAGTGCACGGGCAGTCATGTGATCAGTGCATGATATAGACGTGAAGTGCATGATCAGTCTCGTGATCAGTGCATGATAGCCATGATCAGTGCATGATCAGTACCTGATGGGTGTATGATCATTCACGACTGCTGTAGTAGCTACATGATCATTGCATGATCAGCCACGTGAGTAGTGCATGATAGCCACGTGATCACTGCATGATCAGTCACGTGATCAGTGCATGATCAGTCATGTGACCAGTACATGGTAGCTGCGTGATCATGTAGCATGATCAGCCACGTGAGAGCATGATAGCCACGTGATCAGTGCATGATCAGCACGAGATCAGTGCATGATCAGTCATGATCAGTGCATGATCAGCCACGTGATCAGTGCATGACCAGCCGTGATCAGTGTATGTCCAGCCAATTGATCAGTGCATGATAGCCACGTGATCAGTGCAGTCAGTCACGTGATCAGTGCATGATCAGTTATGTGATCAGTGTATGATCAGCCACGTGATCAGGGCATGATCAGCCACATGATCAGTGCATGATCAATTACGTGATCAGTGCATGATCAGTTACGTGAGCCAGTGTATGGTACGTGATCATTGCCTGATAAGCCACGTGATCAGTGCATGATCAGCCGTGATCAGTGCATGATAGCCACGTGATCAGTGCATGATCAGTCATGTGATACGTGTGTGATCAGCCACATGATCAGTGCATGATATCCACGTGATCAGTGCATGACAGCCGTGATCAGTGCATGAGAGCCACGTGATCAGTGCATGATCAGTCACGTGATATGTGTGATCAGCCACGTGATCAGTGCATGATGAGCCACGTGATCAGTGCGGATCAATACGTGATCAGTGCATGATCAGTCATGACCAGTACATGGTTGCTACGTGATCAGTGCATGATCAGCCACGTGAGCAGAGCATGATAGCCGCGTGGTCAGTGCATGATCAGTCACGTGATCAGTACATGATCAGTCACATGAACAGTGCATGATCATTACGTGATCTTTGCATGATCAGTCACGTTACCAGTATATGGTTGCTACGTGATCATTCATGACAGCCACGTGAGCAGTGCATGATAGCCACGTGATGTGTGCATGAGTTACGTGAGCAGAGTATGATCAGCCACGTGATCAGTGCATGAGTGCCACGTGATCAGTGCATGATATGTCACGTGACAGGTGTGTGATCAGCCACGTGATCAGTGCATGTTCAGCCACGTGATCAGTGCATGATAGCCACGTGATCAGTGCATGATCAGTCATGAAGTGCATGATCAGCCACGTGATCAGTGCATGATCAGCCACGTGATCAGTGCATGATCAGCCACGTGATCAGTGCATGATCATCACGTGATCAGTGCATGATCAGCCACGTGATCAGTGCATGATCAGTCACGTGATCAGGCCTGCTGAGCTGCGTGATTACTGTCTGATCATCTGCTTGACAATTGCCAGCTGAGCTGCACGATTCCTGCCTGTCATCTGCTTCAGTGCCAGCTGTGCTGCGTAATTCCTGCCTGCTCAGCTGCTTGATTATTGCCAGCTGAGCAGCATGATTCCTCACACTGTGTTCCATGATTATTGCCTGCTGACTGTTTGATTCGTGCCTACTCAGCTCTTTGTTTATTGCCTCCAGAGGCACATGATCAGTGTATGATAGCAAACGTGATCAGCGCATGATCAGTCACATGATCAGCGCATTAAGTCACGTGATCACTACATGATAGTCATGTGATCGGTCCATGCTCAGTCACGGTATCCGTGCATGATCAGCCACGTGATCAGTGCATGATCGTCACAGTGTCAGTGCATGATCATCCACTGATCAGTGCGCAGAAGTCATTGATCAGTGCATGATATAGCGTGAACAGTGCATGATCAGCCTCGTGATCCGTGCATGATAGCCACGTGATCAGTGCATGATCAGTCACCTGATCGGTGCATGATCATTCACGTGACCTGTACATGGTAGCTACATGATCTTGCATGATCAGCCACGTGAGCAGTTCATGATAGCCACGTGATCACTGCATGATCAGTCACGTGATCAGTGCATGATCAGTCATGTGACCAGTACATGGTAGCTGCGTGATCATGGCATGATCAGACACGTGAGCAGTGCATGATAGCCGTGGTCAGTGCATGATCAGACACGAGATCAGTGCATGATCAGTCACGTGATCAGTGCATGATCAGCGATCAGTGCATGACCAGCCACGTGATCAGTGTATGTCCAGCCAAGTGATCAGTGCATGATAGCGTGATCAGTGCATGATCAGTCACGTGATCAGTGCATGATCAGTTGTGATCAGTGTATGATCGCCACGTGATCAGTGCATGATCAGCCACATGATCAGTGCATGATCAGTCGTGATCAGTGCATTCAGTCACGATGACCAGTACGTGAGGCTCGTGATCATTGCCTGATCAACCACGTGATCAGTGCATGATAGCCACGTGATCAGTGCATGATAGCCACGTGATCAGTGCATGAGAGCCACGTGATCAGTGCATGATCAGTCATGTGATACGTGTGTGATCAGCCACGTGATCAGTGCATGATATCACGTGATCAGTGCATGAGCCACGTGATCAGTGCATGAGAGCCACGGGATCGGTGCATGATCAGTCACGTGATACGTGTGATCAGCCACGTGATCAGTGCATGATGAGCCACGTGATCAGTGCAGGATCAGTTCCGTGATCAGTGCATGATCAGTCACGTGACCAGTACATGGTTGCTACGTGATCGTTGCATGATCAGCCACGTGAGCAGAGCATGATAGCCACGTGGTCAGTGCATGATCAGTCACGTGATCAGTACATGATCAGTCACGTGATCAGTGCATGATCATTTACGTGATCATTGCATGATCAGTCACGTTACCAGTATAGTTGCTACGTGATCATTCATGACGAGCCACGTGAGCAGTGCAGGGTAGCCACGTGATGTGCATGATTCGTGGGCAGTGCATGGTCAGTCACGTGATCAGTGCATGGGTGCGTGATCAGTGCATGATCAGTTGCGTGACAGGTGTGTGATCAGCCACGTGAACGGTGCATGTTCAGCCACGTGATCAGTGCATGATAGCCACGTGATCAGTGCATGATCAGTTACGTGATCAGTGCATGATCAGCCACGTGATCAGTGCATGGTCAGACCCGTGATCAGTGCATGATCAGCCACGTGATCAGTGCATGATAGCCAAGTGATCAGTGCGTGATCATCACGTGATCAGTGCATGATCAGTCACATGAACAGTGCATGATCAGCCGCGTGATCAGTGCCTGCTGAGCCACGTGATTACTGTCTGCTCATCTGCTTGACAATTGCCAGCTGAGCTGCACGATTCCTGCCAGTCATCTGCTTGACAATTGCCAGCTGTGCTGCGTAATTCCTGCCTGATCAGCCGCGTGATTATTGCCAGCTGAGCAGCATGATTCCTCACGCCTGAGTTCCGTGATGATTGCCTGCTGACTGTTTGATCCGTGCCTGCTCAGCTCTTTGATCATTGCCTCCAGAGGCACATGACCAGTGTGTGATAGCAAACGTGATCAGTGCATGATCAGCCACGTGATCAGTGCCATTAAGTCACGTGATCAGTGCATGATAGTCACGTGATCAGTCCATGCTCAGTCACGGTATCAGTGCATGATCAGCCACGTGATCAGTACATGATCTGTCGCATGATCAGTGTATGACCATCCGTGGTCAGTGCGTAGGCTCATGTGATCAGTGCATGATATAGCGTGATCAGTGCATGATCAGCCACGTGATCAGTGCATGATAGCCACGTGATCAGTGCATGATCAGTCACGTGATAGGTGTATGATCAGTCACGTGACCAGTGCATGGTAGCTACGTGATCAGTGCATGATCAGCCACGTGAGTAGTGCATGATAGCCACGTGATCAGTGCATGATCAGTCACGTGATCAGTGCATGATCAGTCATGTGACCAGTGCATGGTAGCTGCGTGATCATGGCGCATGATGCCACGTGAGCAGTGCATGATAGGCGCGTGATCAGTGCATGATCAGACCGTGATCAGTGCATGATCATCCGTGATCAGTGCATGATCAGCCACGTGATCAGTGCATGATAGCCACGTGATCAGTGCATGATAGCCGTGATGATGCGCTCAGACGTGATCAGTGCATGATCAGCCACGTGATCAGTGCATGATCAGTCACGTGATCAGTGTGCGATCAGCACGTGATCAGTGCATGATCAGCCATGATCAGTGCATGATCACGTGATCAGTGCATGATCAGTCACATGATCAGTGCATGTCAGTCACGTGATCAGTGCATGATCATTTACGTGATCTGTGCACGATCAGCCACGTGACCAGTGTATGGTAGCTCATGATCAGTGCATGACGATCACCTGATCAGTGTATGCTAGCTGCGTGATGTGTGCATGATCAGCGTGAGCAGTGCATGATCAGCCACGTGATCAGTGCATGGTGACACGTGATCAGTGCATTCATGTCACGTGACAGTGTGTGATCAGCCACGTGATCAGTGCATGATCAGCACGTGATCAGTGCATGATAGCTACGTGATCAGTGCATGATCAGTTACGTGAGCATGTAGATCAGCCATGATCAGTGCATGGTCAGACACGTGATCAGTGCATGATCAGCCACGTGATCAGTGCATGATAGCGTGATCGGTGCATGATAGCCATGATCAGTGCATGATCAGTCATGTGATCAGTGATCAGCCATCGATCAGTGCATGATCTGTCACAAGATTAGTGTGATCAGCCACGTGATCAGTGCATGATCAGTCATGTGATCAGTGCATGATATGACGTGAACAGTGCATGATCAGTCACGTGATCAGTGCAGCCAGCGTGATCAGTGCATGATCATCACCTGATGGGTGTGATCATCCGCGTGACCAGTACATGACCTTCGTGATGTTGCATGAAGTCACGTGATCAGTTCATGATAGCCGTGATCACTGTATGATCAGTCGTGATCAGTGCATGATCAGCCAGGTGATCAGTGCATGATCGCTCATGTGATCAGTGCATGATCAGCCACGTGAGCAGTGCATGATAGCCGCGTGATCAGTGCATGATCAGTCACGTGATCAGTGCAGATCAGTCGTGATCAGTGCATGATCAGTCCGTGATCAGTGCATGATCAACACTTGATCAGTGCATGATCAGCCACGTGATCAGTGCATGATCATACGTGAGTCAGTGCATGATCAGTCTAGTGATCAGTGACATGATCAGCCACGTGATCATGCGCCGATGTACATGATCAGTGAGTCAATTACGTGATCAGTGCATGATCAGTCCACGTGACCAGCATGGCCTTCGTGCAGTCATTGCATGATCAGCACATGTCAGTGCATGGCCATACATGATCAGTGCATGATAGCCACGTGATCAGTGTGATCAGTCGCATGATGATACGTGTGTGATCAGCCCATGATCAGTGCATGATATCCACGTGATCAGTGCATGATCAGCCACGTGATCAGTGCATGAGAGTCACGTGATCAGTGCATGTCAGTCACGTACATGTGTGATCAGCCACTGATCAGTGCATGATGACCACGTGATCAGTGCAGGATCAGTTACGTGATCAGTGCATGATCAGTCATGACCAGTACATGGTTGCTACGTGATCATTGTGATCAGCATGAGCAGCATGATAGCCACGTGATCAGTGCATGATCAGTCACGTGATCAGTACATGATCAGTCACGTGACAGTGCATGATCATTTACGTGATCTTTGCATGATCAGTCACGTTACCAGTATATGGTTGCTATCTGATCATTCCATGATCGAGCCACGTGATCAGTGCATGATAGCCACGTGATCAGTGCATGATCACAGTGATCAGTGTATGATCAGCCACGTGATCAGTGCATGGTGCCACGTGATCAGTGCATGATAGTCGTGACAGTGTGTGATCAGCCACGTGATCAGTGCATGATCAGCCACGTGATCAGTGCATGATAGCCACGTGATCAGTGCATGATCAGTTACGTGACAGTATGCATCAGCCACGTGATCAGTGCATGGTCAGACACGTGATCAGTGCATGATCAGCCACGATCAGTGCATGATAGCCACGTGATCAGTGCATGATCAGTCATGTGATACGTGTGTGATCAGCACGTGATCAGTATGATCATCCACGTGATCAGTGCATGACAGCCACGTGATCAGTGCATGATAGCCACGTGATCAGTGCATGATCAGTCATGATACATGTGGTCAGCCACGTGATCAGTGCATGATGAGCCACGTGATCAGTGCAGGATCAGTTACGTGATCAGTGCATGATCAGTCGCGTGACCAGTACATGGTTGCTACGTGATCATTGCATGATCAACCACGTGAGCAGTGCATGATAGCCACGTGGTCAGTGCATGATCAGTCACGTGATCAGTGCATGATCAGTCACGTGATCAGTGCATGATCATTTATGTGATCTGTGCATGATCATCACGTTACCAGTATATGGTTGCTACGTGATCAGTCCATGTGAGCCACGTGAGCAGTGCATGATACACGTGATGTGTGCATGAGTCACGTGAGCAGTGTATGATCAGCCACGTGATCAGTGCATGAGTGCCACGTGATCAGTGCATGATATGTCACGTGACAGGTGTGTGATCAGCCACGTCAACAGTGCATGTTCAGCCACGTGATCAGTGCATGATAGCCGCGTGATCAGTGCATGATCAGTTACGTGAGCAGTGTATGATCAGCCACGTGATCAGTGCATGGTCAGACACGTGAACAGTGTATGATCAGCCACGTGATCAGTGCATGATATCCAAGTGATCAGTACATGATCATCACGTGATCAGTGTATGATCAGCCACGTGATCAGTGCATGCTCAGTCACGTGATCTGGGCCTGCTGAGCTGCGTGATCACTGTCTGCTCATCTGCTTGACAATTGCCAGCTGAGCTGCACGATTCCTGCCTGTCATCTGCTTGACAATTGCCAGCTGTGCTGCGTAATTCCTGCCTGCTCAGCTGCTTGATTATTGCCAGCTGAGCAGCATGATTCCTCACACCTGAGTTCCATGATTATTGCCTGCTGACTGTTTGATTCGTCCTACTCAGCTCTTTGTTTATTGCCTCCAGAGGCGCATGATCAGTGTATGATAGCAAACATGATCAGCGCATGATCAGTCACATGATCAGCGCCATTAAGTCACGTGATCACTGCATGATAGTCATGTGATCAGTCCATGCTCAGTCACGGTATCAGTGCATGATCAGCCACGTGATCAGTGCATGATCTGTCACATGATTGGTGTATGATCATCCACGTGATCAGTGCGGCAGTCATGTGATCAGTGCATGATACAGGCGTCAGTACATGATCAGTCTCGTGATCCGTGCATGATAGCCACGTGATCAGTGCATGATCAGTCACCTGATGGGTGTATGATATTCACGTGACCTGCATGGTAGCTATGATCATTGCATGATCAGCCACGTGAGTAGTTCATGATAACCGTGATCTGCATGATCAGTCACGTGATCAGTGCATGATCAGTCATGTGACAGTACATGGTAGTGATCATTGCATGATCATGCGTGAGCAGTGCATGATAGCCCGCCAGATCGGTGCGCGGTCAGACACGTGATCAGTGCATGATCAATCACGTGATCAGTGCATGATCAGCCACGTGATCAGTGCATGACCGAGCGCGTGATCAGTGTATGTCCAGCCAAGTGATCAGTGCATGATAGCCACGTGATCAGTGCATGATCAGTCCGTGAAGGTATGTGATCAGTATAGTCAGTGTATGATCAGCCACGTGATCAGTGCATGATCAGCCACGTGATCAGTGCATGATCATTACGTGTCAGTGCATGATCAGCGTGACCAGTACAAGGTAGCTCGTGATCATTGCCTGATCAGCCACGTGATCAGTGCATGATAGCCGCGTGATCAGTGCATGATAACCACGTGATCAGTGCATGATCAGTCATGTGATACGTGTGATCAGCCGATCATTGCATGATATCCACGTGATCAGTGCATGATAGCCTGTCAGTGCATGAGCCGGGATCAGTGCATGATCAGTCACGTGATACATGTGTGATCAGCCACGTGATCAGTGCATGATGAGCACGTGATCAGTGCAGGATCATTACGTGATCAGTGCATGATCAGCACTGACCAGTACATGGTTGCTACGTGATCGTGCATGATCAGCCACGTGAGCAGAGCATGATAGCCACGTGGTCAGTGCATGATCAGTCACGTGATCAGTACATGATCGGTCACGTGAACAGTGCATGATCATTTACGTGATCTTTGCATGATCAGTCACGTTACCAGTATATGGTTGCTCGTGATCATTCCATGGCGAGCCACGTGAGCAGTGCATGATAACCACGTGATGTGTGCATGAGTTACGTGAGCAGAGTATGATCAGTCAAGTGATCAGTGCATGAGTGCCACGTGATCAGTGCATGATATGTCGCGTGACAGGTGTGTGATCAGCCACGTGAACAGTGCATGTTCTGCCACGTGATCAGTGCATGATAGCCACGTGATCAGTGCATGATCAGTTACGTGAAGTGTATGATCAGCCACGTGATCAGTGCATGGTCAGACCGTGAACAGTATGATCAGCCACGTGATCAGTGCATGATATCCAGTGATCAGTGCATGATCATCTCGTGATCAGTGTATGATCAGCCACGTGAACAGTGCATGCTCAGTCACGTGATCTGGGCCTGCTGAGCTGCGTGATTACTGTCTGCTCATCTGCTTGACAATTGCCAGCTGAGCTGCACGATTCCTGCCTGTCATCTGCTTGACAATTGCCAGCTGTGCTGCGTAATTCCTGCCTGCTCAGCTGCTTGATTATTGCCAGCTGAGCAGCATGATTCCTCACACCTGAGTTCCATGATTATTGCCTGCTGACTGTTTGATTCGTGCCTACTCAGCTCTTTGTTTATTGCCTCCAGAGGCACATGATCAGTGTATGATAGCAAACATGATCAGCGCATGATCAGTCACATGATCAGCGCCATTAAGTCACGTGATCACTACATGATAGTCATGTGATCAGTCCATGCTCAGTCACGGTATCAGTGCATGATCAGCCACGTGATCAGTGCATGATCTGTCACAAGATTAGTGTATGATCATCCACGTGATCAGTGCACGGGCAGTCATGTGATCAGTGCATGATATAGACGTGAACAGTGCATGATCAGTCGTGATCAGTGCATGATAGCCACGTGATCAGTGCATGATCAGTCACCTGATGGTGTATGATCATTCACGTGACCTGTATGGTAGCCGATGTTGTGATCAGCGTGAGTAGTTCATGACCAGCGTGATCACTGCATGATCAGTCACGTGATCAGTGCATGATCAGTCATGTGACCAGTACATGGTAGCGCAGTGATCATCGCCGATGATCAGCCATGAGCAGTGCATGATAGCGTGATCAGTGCATGATCAGTCACGTGATCAGTGCATGATCAGCCACGTGATCAGTGCATGACCAGACACATGATCAGTGTATGTCCAGCCAAGTGATCAGTGCATGATAGCCACGTGATCAGTGCATGATCAGTCACGTGATCAGTGCATGATCAGTTATGTGATCAGTGTATGATCAGCCACGTGATCAGTGCATGATCAGCCACATGATCAGTGCATGATCAGTCCGTGATCAGTGCATGATCAGTCACGTGACCAGTACATGGTGCTCGTGTCATTGCCTGATCAGCCATGATCAGTGCATGATAGCCATGATCAGTGCATGATAGCCACGTGATCAGTGCATGTCATGTGATACGTGTGTGATCAGCCACGTGATCAGTGCATGATATCCACGTGATCAGTGCATGACAGCCACGTGATCAGTGCATGATAGCCACGTGATCAGTGCATGATCAGTCACGTGATCATGTGTGATCAGCCACGTGATCAGTGCATGATGAGCCATGTGATCAGTGCATGATCAGTTACGTGATCAGTGCATGATCAGTCACGTGAGTACATGGTTGCCACGTGATCGTGCATGATCATCCACGTGATCAGTGCATGATAGCCGTGGTCAGTGCATGATCAGTCGTGATCAGTGCATGATCAGTCACGTGATCAGTGCATGATCATTGCGTGATCATTGCATGATCAGTCACGTTACCAGTATATGGTTGCTCGTGATCGTGCATGAGCCACTGATCAGTGCATGATCACATTGATATGACCATGAGGTCATGACGGTTGATCAGCCACGTGATCAGTGCATGTGATCGCGTGATCAGTGCATGATCAGTTACGTGAGCAGTGTATGATCAGCCGTGATCAGTGCATGGTCAGACACGTGAACAGTGTGATCAGCCACGTGATCAGTGCATGATATCCACGTGATCAGTGCATGATCATCACGTGATCAGTGTATGATCAGCCACGTGAACAGTGCATGCTCAGTCACGTGATCGGGGCCTGCTGAGCTGCGTGATTACTGTCTGCTCATCTGCTTGACAATTGCCAGCTGAGCTGCACGATTCCTGCCTGTCATCTGCTGACAATTGCCAGCTGTGCTGCGTAATTCCTGCCTGCTCAGCTGCTTGATTATTGCCAGCTGAGCAGCATGATTCCTCACACCTGAGTTCCATGATTATTGCCTGCTGACTGTTTGATTCGTGCCTACTCAGCTCTTTGTTTATTGCCTCCAGAGGCACATGATCAGTGTATGATAGCAAACATGATCAGCGCATGATCAGTCACGTGATCAGCATTAAGTCACGTGATCACTACATGATAGTCATGTGATCAGTCCATGCTCAGTCACGGTATCAGTGCATGATCAGCCACGTGATCGGTGCATGATCTGTCACAAGATCAGTGTATGATCATCCACGTGATCAGTGCAGCAGTCATGTGATCAGTGCATGATATAGACGTGATCAGTGCATGATCAGTCACGTGATCAGTGCATGATAGCACGTGATCAGTGCATGATCAGTCACCTGATGGGTGTATGATCATTCACGTGACCTGTACATGGTAGCTACATGATCATTGCATGATCAGCCACGTGAGTAGTGCATGATAGCCACGTGATCACTGCATGATCAGTCACGTGATCAGTGCATGATCAGTCATGTGACCAGTACATGGTAGCTGCGTGATCATGGCATGATCAGCCACGTGAGCAGTGCATGATAGCCAGTCAGTGCATGATCAGTCACGATCAGTGCATGATCAGTCACGTGATCAGTGCATGATCAGCGTGATCAGTGCATGATCAGGCACGTGATCAGTGTATGTCAGCAAAGTGATCAGTGCATTATAGCCATGATCAGTGCATGATCAGTCACGTGATCAGTGCGATCAGTTACGTGATCAGTGTGATCAGCCACGTGATCAGTGCATGATCAGCCACGTGATCAGTGCATGATCAGTACGTGATCAGTGCATGATCAGTCACGTGACCAGCATGTGTAGCTGTGATCAGTGCATGATCAGCCACGTGATCAGTGCATGATACGTGATCAGTGCATGATCAGCCACGTGATCAGTATGATCAGTCATGTGATACGTGTGTGATCAGCCATGATCAGTGCATGATATCCCACGTGATCAGTGCATGCAATCCACGTGATCAGTGCATCAGAGCCACGTGATCAGTGCATGATCAGTCACGTGATCATGTGTGATCAGCCACGATCAGTGCATGATAGCCGCGTGATCAGTGCATGATCAATCACGTGATCAGTGCATGATCAGTCATGAGCAGTGCATGGTCATACTGATCATTTGCATGATGTCGTGATCCAGCGCGTGAAGCTATTTACGTGATCAGTGCATGATCAGTCGTGATGTGCTGAATGATCAGATTGATCAGTATGATCATTGTGATCACATGATCAGTCGTGACTGTTGGTTGCTACGTGATCACATGCATGACGCCACGCATGATCAGTGCATGATCAGCACGTGATCAGTGCATGATCAGTCAGTGATCAGTGCATGATCAGTCACGTGATCAGTGCATGATCAGTCACGTGATCAGTGCATGACCAGCCACGTGATCAGTGCATGATAGCCACGTGATCAGTGCATGATCAGTCACGTGATCAGTGCATGATCAGTCACGTGATCAGTGCATGATCAGCGTGATCAGTGCATGATCAGCCACGTGATCAGTGCATGATCAGTTCGTGATCAGTGCATGATCATCACGTGACCAGTGCATGGTATCGTGATCAGTGCATGATCAGCCACATGATCAGTGCATGATCAGCACGTGATCAGTGCATGATAGCCACGTGATCAGTGCATGATCAGTCATGTGATAAGTGTGTGATCAGCCACGTGATCAGTGCATGATCCGTGATCAGTGCATGATAGCCACGTGTCAGTGCATGATACCACGATCAGTACATGATCAGTCACGATACGTGTGTGATCAGCCACGGGATCAGTGCATGATGAGCCACGTGATCAGTGCAGGATCAATTACGTGATCAGTGCATGATCAGTCACGTGACCAGTACATGGTTGCTCGTGATCATTGCATGATCAGCCACGTAGCAGAGCATGATAGCCGTGGTCAGTGCATGATCAATCACGTGATCAGTGCACATGATCAGTCACGTGAACAGTGCATGATCATTTGCGTGATCAGTGCATGATCAGTTGATCGTGCCATGGTATCTCCGTGATCATTCCATGACGAGCCACGTGAGCAGTGCATGATAGCCGTGAGCATGATTACGTGAGCAGAGTATGATCAGCCACGTGATCAGTGCATGAGTGCCACGTGATCAGTGCATGATATGTCACGTGACAGTGTGTGATCAGCCACGTGAACAGTGCATGTTCAGCCACGTGATCAGTGCATGATAGCCACGTGATCAGTGCATGATCAGTTACGTGAGCAGTGTATGATCAGCCACGTGATCAGTGCATGGTCAGGCACGTGAACAGTGTATGATCCACGTGATCAGTGCATGATATCCAAGTGATCAGTGCATGATCATCACGTGATCAGTGTATGATCAGCCACGTGAACAGTGCATGCTCAGTCACGTCTGGGCCTGCTGAGCTGCGTGATTACTGTCTGCTCATCTGCTTGACAATTGCCAGCTGGGCTGCACGATTCCTGCCTGTCATCTGCTTGACAATTGCCAGCTGTGCTGCGTAATTCCTGCCTGCTCAGCTGCTTGATTATTGCCAGCTGAGCAGCATGATTCCTCACACCTGAGTTCCATGATTATTGCCTGCTGACTGTTTGATTCGTGCCTACTCAGCTCTTTGTTTATTGCCTCCAGAGGCACATGATCAGTGTATGATAGCAAACATGATCAGCCATGATCAGTCACATGATCAGCGCCATTAAGTCACGTGATCACTACATGATAGTCATGTGATCAGTCCATGCTCAGTCACGGTATCAGTGCATGATCAGCCACGTGATCAGTGCATGATCTGTCACAATTAGTGTATGATCATCCACGTGATCAGTGCGGGCAGTCATGTGATCAGTGCATGATATAGACGTGAACAGTGCATGATCAGTCTCGTGATCAGTGCATGATAGCCACGTGATCAGTGCATGATCAGTCACCTGATGGGTGTATGATCATTCACGTGACCTGTACATGGTAGCTACATGATCATTGCATGATCAGCCACGTGATAGTCATGATAGCCACGTGATCACTGCATGATCAGTCACGTGATCAGTGCATGATCAGTCATGTGACCAGTACATGAAGTATGCTGGTGATCATGGCATGATCAGCCACGTGAGCAGTGCATGATAGCGTGATCAGTGCATGATCAGACACGAGATCAGTGCATGATCAGTCCGTGTAGTGCATGATCAGCCACGTGATCAGTGCATGACCAGGCACGTGATCAGTGTATGTCCAGCCAGTGATCAGTGCATGATAGCCGTGATCAGTGCATGATCATCACGTGATGTGCATGATCAGTTATGTGATCAGTGTATGATCAGCCACGTGATCAGTGCATGATCAGCCACATGATCAGTGCATGATCAATTACGTGATCAGTGCATGATCAGTCACGTGACCAGTGCATGGTAGCTACGTGATCAGTGCCTGATCAGCACGTGATCAGTGCATGATAGCCACGTGATCAGTGCATGATCACGTGATCAGTGCATGATCAGTCATGTGATACGTGTGTGATCAGCCACGTGATCAGTGCATGATATCCACGTGATCAGTGCATGATCAGCCACGTGATCAGTGCATGAAGCCACGTGATCAGTGCATGATCAGTCACGTGATACATGTGTGATCAGCCACGTGATCAGTGCATGATGAGCCACGTGATCAGTGCAGGATCAATTGATCAGTGCATGATCAGTCACGTGACCAGTACATGGTTGCTCGTGATCGTTGCATGATCAGCCACGTGAGCAGTGCATGATAGCCACGTGATCAGTGCATGATCAGTCACGTGATCAGTACATGATCAGTCACGTGAACAGTGCATGATCATTTACGTGATCTCAGTGCATGATCAGTCACGTGACCAGTATATGGTTGCTACGTGTTGATCATTCCATGAGAGCCACGTGAGCAGTGCATGATAGCCACGTGATGTGCAGCATGTGCAGTTCGTGATAGTGCCAGTCAGCCATACGTGATCAGTGCATGAGTGCCACGTGATCAGTGCATGATATGTCACGTGAAGGTGTGTGATCAGCCACGTGAACAGTGCATGTTCAGCCACGTGATCAGTGCATGATAGCCACGTGATCAGTGCATGATCAGTTACGTGAGCAGTGTATGATCAGCCATGCGTGATCAGTGCATGATCAGCCACGTGATCAGTGCATGATCAGCACGTGATCAGTGCATGATCATCCAAGTGATCAGTACATGATCATCACGTGATCAGTGTATGATCAGCCACGTGAACAGTGCATGCTCAGTCACGTGATCTGGGCCTGCTGAGCTGCGTGATTACTGTCTGCTCATCTGCTTGACAATTGCCAGCTGAGCTGCGATTCCTGCCTGTCATCTGCTTGACAATGCCAGCTGTGCTGCGTAATTCCTGCCTCAGCTGCTTGATTATTGCCAGCTGAGCAGCATGATTCCTCACACCTGAGTTCCATGATTATTGCCTGCTGCTGATTCGTGTACTCAGCTCTTTGTTTATTGCCTCCAGAGGCACATGATCAGTGTATGATAGCAAACATGATCAGCGCATGATCAGTCACATGATCAGCGCCATTAAGTCACGTGATCACTACATGATAGTCATGTGATCAGTCCATGCTCAGTCACGGTATCAGTGCATGATCAGCCACGTGATCAGTGCATGATCTGTCACAAGATTAGTGTATGATCATCCACGTGATCAGTGCACGGGCAGTCATGTGATCAGTGCATGATATAGACGTGAACAGTGCATGATCAGTCTCGTGATCAGTGCATGATAGCCACGTGATCAGTGCATGATCAGTCACCTGATGGGTGTATGATCATACGTGACTGTACATGGTAGCTACATGATCATTGCATGATCAGCCACGTGAGTAGTTCATGATAGCCACGTGATCACTGCATGATCAGTCACGTGATCAGTGCATGATCAGTCATGTGACGTACATGGTAGCTGCGTGATCATGGCATGATCAGCCACGTGATCAGTGCATGATAGCCACGATCAGTGCATGATCAGACACGAGATCAGTGCATGATCAGATGTGATCAGTGCATGATCAGCCACGTGATCAGTGCATGACCAGGCACGTGATCAGTGTATGATCAGTCACGTGATCAGTACATGATAGCCACGTGATCAGTGCATGATCAGTCACGTGATCAGTGCATGATCAGCCACGTGATGTTATGCATGATCAGCACGTGATCAGTGCATGATCAGCCACGTGATCAGTGCATGATCATTACGTGCTCAGTGCATGATCAGTCCCACGTGATCAGTGCATGATCAGTCGTGATTTGCATGATCAGTCACGTGATCAGTGCATGATCAGCCACGTGATCAGTGCATGAGAGCACGTGATCAGTGCATGAGAGCACGTGATCAGTGCATGATCAGTCATGTGATACGTGTGTGATCAGCCACGTGATCAGTGCATGATATCCACGGGATCAGTGCATGACAGCCACGTGATCAGTGCATGAGAGCCACGTGATCAGTGCATGATCAGTCAAGTGATACATGTGTGATCAGCCACGTGATCAGTGCATGATAGCCACGTGATCAGTGCAGGATCAATTGCGTGATCAGTGCATGATCAGTCACGTGACCAGTACATGGTTGCTCGTGATCGTTGCATGATCAGCCACGTGAGCAGAGCATGATAGCCACGTGATCAGTGCATGATCAGTCACGCGATCAGTACATGATCAGTCATGAACAGTGCATGATCATTTACGTGATCTTTGCATGATCAGTCGCGTTACCAGTATATGGTTGCTCCATGATCATCCATGACAGCACGTGAGCAGTGCATGATAGCCACGTGATGTGTGCATGAGTTACGTGCAGTATGATCAGCCACGTGATCAGTGCATGAGTGCCACGTGATCAGTGCATGATATGTCACGAGACAGGTGTGTGATCAGCCACGTGATCAGTGCATGTTCAGCCACGTGATCAGTGCATGATGCCACGTGATCAGTGCATGATCAGTTACGTGATCAGTGCATGATCAGCCGTGATCAGTGCATGGTCAGACACGTGAACAGTGCATGATCAGCCACGTGATCAGTGCATGATATCCAGTGATCAGTGCATGATCATCACGTGATCAGTGTGTGATCAGCCACGTGAACAGTGCATGCTCAGTCACGTGATCAGGGCCTGCTGAGCTGCGTGATCACTGTCTGCTCATCTGCTTGACAATTGCCAGCTGAGCTGCTGATTCCTGCCTGTCATCTGCTTGCAATTGCCAGCTGTGCTGCGTATTCCTGCCTGCTGCTGCTTGATTATTGCCAGCTGAGCATGATTCCTCACACCTGAGTTCCATGATTATTGGCTGACTGTTTGATTCGTGCCTACTCAGCTCTTTGTTTATTGCCTCCAGAGGCACATGATCAGTGCATGATAGCAAACATGATCAGCGCATGATCAGTCATCAGTGATCAAGTCACATGATCACGTGATCAGTCATGTGATCAGTCCATGCTCAGCCACGGTATCAGTGCATGATCAGCCACGTGATCAGTGCATGATCTGTCACAAGATTAGTGTATGATCATCCACGTGACCAGTGCATGGGCAGTCATGTGATCAGTGCATGATATAGACGTGAACATGCATGATCAGTCACGTGATCAGTGCATGATAGCCACGTGATCAGTGCATGATCAGTCACCTGATCGTGTATGATCAGCCACGTGATCAGTGCATGATAGCACGTGATCAGTGCATGATAGCCACGATCAGTGCATGATAGCCACGTGATCACTGCATGATCAGTCACGTGATCAGTGTGATCAGCGTGATCAGTGCATGATCAGCCACGTGATCAGTGCAGGATCATTACGTGATCAGTGCATGATCAGTCATGACCAGTACATGGTTGCTACGTGATCAGTGCATGATCAGCCACGTGATCAGTGCATGATGCCACGTGATCAGTGCATGATCAGTCGTGATCAGTGATGAATTACGTGATCAGTGCATGATCAGCCACGTGATCATTGCATGATCATCACGTTCCAGTACATGGTTGCCGTGATCATTCCGCGAGCGTGAGCAGTGCATGATAGCCACATGATGTGTGCATGAGTTACGTGAGTATGATCAGCCACGTGATCAGTGCATGAGTGCCATGATCAGTGCATGATCATGTCACGTGACAGGTGTGTGATCAGCCACGTGAACAGTGCATGTTCAGCGTGATCAGTGCATGATAGCCACGTGATCAGTGCATGATCAGTGTGAGCAGTGTATGATCAGCCACGTGATCAGTGCATGTCGACACGTGAACAGTGTATGATCAGCCACGTGATCGGTGCATGATCATCACGTGATCAGTGTATGATCAGCCACGTGAACAGTGCATGCTCGGTCACGTGATCTGGGCCTGCTGAGCTGCGTGATTACTGTCTGCTCATCTGCTTGACAATTGCCAGCTGAGCTGCACGATTCCTGCCTGTCATCTGCTTGACAATTGCCAGCTGTGCCGCGTAATTCCTGCCTGCTCAGCTGCTTGATTACCAGCTGAGCAGCATGATTCCTCACACCTGAGTTCCATGATTATTGCCTGCTGACTGTTTGATTCGTCCTACTCAGCTCTTTGTTTATTGCCTCCAGAGGCACATGATCAGTGTATGATAGCAAACATGATCAGCGCATGATCAGTCACATGATCAGCGCCATTAAGTCACGTGATCACTACATGATAGTCATGTGATCAGTCCATGCTCAGTCACGGTATCAGTGCATGATCAGCCACGTGATCAGTGCATGATCTGTCACAAGATTAGTGTATGATCATCCACGTAGATCAGTGCCGGGCATCATGATCAGTGCATGATATAGGCGTGAACAGTGCATGATCAGTCACGTGAGTCAGTGCATGATAGCCTGATCAGTGCATGATCAGTCACCTGATGGTTATGCAGTCATTCGTGATGTACATGTGTAGCTACGTGATCATTGCATGATCAGCCACGTGAGTAGTGCATGATAGCCACGTGATCACTGCATGATCAGTCACGTGATCAGTGCATGATCAGCCGGTAGTACATAGTAGCTCTGATTGATCGGCATGATCAGCACGATCAGGCATGACCGTGATCAGTGCATGATCAGTACGTGATCAGTGCATGATCAGTCACGTGATCAGTGCATGATCAGCCACGTGATCAGTGCATGACCAGGCACGTGATCAGTGCATGATCAGCCAGTGATCAGTGCATGATAGCCACGTGATCAGTGCACGATCAGTCCGCATGATCGGTGCATGATCAGTTATGTGATCATGTGCATGATCACCGTGATCAGTGCATGATCAGCCATGATCAGTGCATGATCAGTACGTGATCAGTGCATGATCAGATCGTGATCAGTGCATGGTAGCTGCGCGGTCATCATGATCAGCGTGATCAGTGCATGATCCAGGTGATCAGTGCATGATCCACGTGATCAGTGCATGATAGCCACGTGATCAGTGCATGATCAGTCATGTGATCGTGTGTGATCAGCGTGATCAGTGCATTATCCGTGATCAGTGCATGACAGCCACGTGATCAGTGCATGAGCCACGGGATGTGCATGATCAGTCACGTGATACATGTGTGATCAGCCACGTGATCATGATGAGCCACGTGATCAGTGCAGGATCATTACGTGATCAGTGCATGATCAGTCACGTGACCAGTACATGGTTGCTACGTGATCGTTGCATGATCAGCTACGTGAGCAGAGCATGATAGCCACGTGGTCAGTGCATGATCAGTCACGTGATCAGTACATGATCAGTCACGTGAACAGTGCATGATCATTACGTGATCTTTGCATGATCAGTCACGTTACCAGTATATGGTTGCTGTGATCATTCCATGACGAGCCACGTGAGCAGTGCATGATAGCCACGTGATGTGTGCATGAGTTACGTGAGCAGAGTATGATCAGCCACGTGATCAGTGCATGAGTGCCACGTGATCAGTGCATGATATGCGTGACAGGTGTGTGATCAGCCACGTGAACAGTGCATGTTCAGCCACGTGATCAGTGCATGATGCCACGTGATCAGTGCATGATCAGTTACGTGAGCAGTGTATGATCAGCACGTGATCAGTGCATGGTCAGACACGTGAACAGTGTATGATCAGCCACGTGATCAGTGCATTATATCCAAGTGATCAGTGCATGATCATCACGTGATCAGTGTATGATCAGCCACGTGAACAGTGCATGCTCAGTCACGTGATCTGGGCCTGCTGAGCTGCGTGATTACTGTCTGCTTATCTGCTTGACAATTGCCAGCTGAGCTGCACGATTCCTGCCTGTCATCTGCTTGACAATTGCCAGCTGTGCTGCGTAATTCCTGCCTGCTCAGCTGCTTGATTATTGCCAGCTGAGCAGCATGATTCCTCACACCTGAGTTCCATGATTATTGCCTGCTGACTGTTTGATTCGTGCCTACTCAGCTCTTTGTTTATTGCCTCCAGAGGCACACGATCAGTGCATGATAGCAAACATGATCAGCGCATGATCAGTCACATGATCAGCGCCATTAAGTCATGTGATCACTACACGATAGTCATGATCAGTCCATGCTCAGTCACGGTATCAGTGCATGATCAGCCACGTGATCAGTGCATGATCTGTCACAAGATTAGTGTATGATCATCCACGTGATCAGTGCATGGGGCAGTCATGTGATCAGTGCATGATATAGGCGTGATCAGTGCATGATCAGTCTGTGATCAGTGCATGATAGCCACGTGATCAGTGCATGATCAGTCACCTGATGGGTGTATGATCATTCACGTGACCAGTACATGGTAGCTACGTGATCATTGCATGATCAGCCGTGTAGTTCATGATAGCCACGTGATCTGCATGATCACGTGATCAGTGCATGATCGGTCATGTGACCAGTACATGGTAGCTGCGTGATCATGGCATGATCAGCCACGTGAGCAGTGCATGATAGCCACGTGATCAGTGCATGATCAGACACGTGATCAGTGTATGATCAGTCACGTGATCAGTGCATGATAGCCACGTGAACAGTGCATGCTCAGTCACGTGTCAGTATGATCAGTGCCGTGACAGGCATGATCAGCCACGTGATCAGTGCATGATCGGCATGATCAGTGCATGATCAGTTACGTGCTCAGTGCATGATCAGTCACGTGATCAGTGCATGGTAGCTACGTGATCTTGCATGATCAGCCACGTGATTAGTGCCTGATAGCCACGTGATCAGTGCATGATCAGCACGTGATCAGTACATGATCAGTCACGTGATCAGTGCGTGATCAGCCATGATCAGTGCATGATAGTCACGTGATCAGTGCATGCTCAGTGTGATCATTGCATGATCAGTCACGTGATCCGTGCATGATCAGCCACGTGATAGTGCATGATCATCCACGTGATCAGTGCATGATCAGCCGTGATCAGTGCATGATACCACGTGATCAGTGCATGATCAGTCACGTGATATGTGTGATGTTGCCATGATGTGCATGATGAGCCACGTGATCAGTGCAGGATCAGTTACGTGATCAGTGCATGATCAGTCACGTGACCAGTACATGGTTGCTACGTGATCATTGCATGATCAGCCACGTGAGCAGTGCATGATAGCCACGTGATCAGTGCATGATCAGTCACGTGATCAGTGCATGATCAGTCACGTGAACAGTGCATGATCAGTCACGTGATGCATGATCAGTCGTGACCAGTATATGGTAGCACGTGATCATTCTGTGTGCGTGATCAGTGCATGATAGCCACGTGATGTGCATGAGTTACGTGATCAGTGTATGATCAGCCATGATAGTGCATGAGTGCCGTGATCAGTGCATGATCAGTTACGTGACAGTGTATGATCAGCCACGTGACCAGTGCATGGTCAGACACGTGAACAGTGCATGATCAGCCATGATCAGTGCATGATATCCAAGTGATCAGTGCATGATCACCACGTGATCAGTGTATGATCAGCCACGTGAACAGTGCATGCTCAGTCACGTGATCAGGGCCTGCGAGCTGCGTGATTACTGTCTGCTCATCTGCTTGACAATTGCCAGCTGAGCTGCACGATCCTGCCTGTCATCTGCTTGACAATTGCCAGCTGTGCTGCGTAATTCCTGCCTGCTCAGCTGCTTGATGCCAGCTGAGCAGCATGATTCCTCACACCTGAGTTCCATGATTATTGCCTGCTGACTGTTTGATTCGTGCCTACTCAGCTCTTTGTTTTGTGCCTCCAGAGGCACATGATCAGTATGATAGCAATGATCAGCGCATGATCAGTCACATGATCAGCGCCATTAAGTCACGTGATCACTACATGATAGTCGTGATCAGTCCATGCTCAGTCACGGTATCAGTGCATGATCCCGTGATCAGTGCATGATCTGTCAGATTAGTGTATGATCATCCACGTGATCAGTGCACGGGATCATGTGATCAGTGCATGATATAGCGTGAACAGTGCATGATCAGTCTCGTGATCAGTGCATGATAGCCACGTGATCAGTGCATGATCAGTCACCTGATGGGTGTATGATTCACGTGACCTGTACATGGTGTACATGATCATTGCATGATCAGCCACGTGAGTAGTTCATGATAGCCACGTGATCACTGCATGATCAGTCATGATCAGTGCATGATCAGTCACGTGCAGTACATGGTAGCTGCGTGATCATGGCATGATCAGCCACGTGAGCATGATGCTGATAGCCCATGATCAGTGCATGATCAGAACGTGATCAGTGCATGATCAGTCACGTGATCAGTGCATGATCAGCACGTGATCAGTGCATGACCAGCACGTGATCAGTGTATGATCAGTGCATGTGATCAGTGCATGATCATACGTGATCAGTGCATGATCAGTCACGTGATCAGTGCTGATGCCAGGCAGTGATCAGTGTATGATCAGCCACTGATCAGTGCATGATCATGATCAGTGCAGCCAATTACGTGATCAGTGCATGATCAGTCACGTGATCAGTACATGGTAGCCACGTGATCAGTGCATGATCATACGTGATCAGTGCATGATCAGCACGTGATCAGTGCATGATAGCGTGATCAGTGCATGATCAGTTACGTGATCAGTGCATGATCAGCCACGTGATCAGTGCATGATCAGTCACGTGATCAGTGCATGATCCACGTGATCAGTGCATGATCAGCCACGTGATCAGTGCATGATCAGTCACGTGATCAGTGCATGATAGCCGTGATCAGTTCATGATCAGTCCGTGATCAGTGCATGATCAGTCGTGATCAGTGCATGATCAGTCACGTGATCAGTGCATGATCTCACTGATCAGTGCATGATCAGCCACGTGATCAGTGCATGATCAGCCACGTGATCAGTGCATGATCAGCAGTGATGATCAGCATGATCAGTCACGTGATCAGTGCATGATCATCCGTGATCAGTGCATGATCAGTCACGTGATCAGTGTATGATCAGCCACGTGATCAGTGCATGATCAGAGCCACGTGATCAGTGCATGATAACCACGAGATCAGTGCATGATCATCACGTGATCAGTGCATGATCAGTCACGTGATCAGTGCATGATCAGGCACGTGATCAGTGTATGTCCAGCCAAGTGATCAGTGCATGATAGCCGTGATCAGTGCATGATCAGTCACGTGATCAGTGCATGATCAGTTATGTGATCAGTGTATGATCAGCCACGTGATCAGTGCATGATCAACGTGATCAGTGCATGATCAGTCAGTGACCAGTGCATGGTAGCCACGTGATCATTGCCTGATCAGCCACGTGATCAGTGCATGATAGCCACGTGATCAGTGCATGATAGCCACGTGATCAGTGCATGATCAGTCATGTGATGTGTGCATGATCAGTGCATATGATAGTCCACGTGATCAGTGCATGATAGCCACGTGATCAGTGCATGAGAGCCACGTGATCAGTGCATGATCAGTCACGTGATCATGTGTGATCAGCCACGTGATCAGTGCATGATGAGCCACGTGATCAGTGCAGGATCAATTACGTGATCAGTGCATGATCAGTCACGTGACCAGTACATGGTTGCTACGTGATCGTTGCATGATCAGCCACGTGAGCAGAGCATGATAGCCACGTGGTCAGTGCATGATCAGTCACGTGATCAGTACATGATCAGTCACGTGAACAGTGCATGATCATTTACGTGATCTTTGCATGATCAGTCACGTTACCAGTATATGGTTGCTACGTGATCATTCCATGACGAGCCACGTGAGCAGTGCATGATACCCACGTGATGTGTGCATGAGTTGCGTGAGCAGAGTATGATCAGCCACGTGATCAGTGCATGAGTGCCACGTGATCAGTGCATGATATGTCACGTGACAGGTGTGTGATCAGCCACGTGAACAGTGCATGTTCAGCCACGTGATCAGTGCATGATAGCCACGTGATCAGTGCATGATCAGTTACGTGAGCAGTGCATGATCAGCCACGTGATCAGTGCATGGTCAGACACGTGAACAGTGTATGATCAGCCACGTGATCAGTGCATGATATCCAAGTGATCAGTGCATGATCATCACGTGATCAGTGTATGATCAGCCACGTGAACAGTGCATGCTCAGTCACGTGATCTGGGCCTGCTGAGCTGCGTGATTACTGTCTGCTCATCTGCTTGACAATTGCCAGCTGAGCTGCACGATTCCTGCCTGTCATCTGCTTGACATTTGCCAGCTGTGCTGCGTAATTCCTGCCTGCTCAGCTGCTTGATTATTGCCAGCTGAGCAGCATGATTCCTCACACCTGAGTTCCATGATTATTGCCTGCTGACTGTTTGATTCGTGCCTACTCAGCTCTTTGTTTATTGCCTCCAGAGGCACATGATCAGTGTATGATAGCAAACATGATCAGCGCATGATCAGTCACATGATCAGCGCCATTAAGTCACGTGATCACTACATGATAGTCATGTGATCAGTCCATGCTCAGTCACGGTATCAGTGCATGATCAGCCACGTGATCAGTGCATGATCTGTCAAGATTAGTATGATCATCCACGTGATCAGTGCACGGGCAGTCATGTGATCGGTGCATGATATAGACGTGAACAGTGCATGATCAGTCTCGTGATCAGTGCATGATAGCCACGTGATCAGTGCATGATCAGTCACCTGATGGGTGTATGATCATTCACGTGACCTGTACATGGTAGCTACATGATCATTGCATGATCAGCCACGTGAGTAGTGCATGATAGCCACGTGATCACTGCATGATCAGTCACGTGATCAGTGCATGATCAGTCATGTGACCAGTACATGGTAGCTGCGTGATCATGGCATGTTCAGCCACGTGAGCAGTGCATGATAGCCACGTGATCAGTGCATGATCAGACACGAGATCAGTGCATGATCAGTCACGTGATCAGTGCATGATCAGCCACGTGATCAGTGCATGACCAGCACGTGATCAGTGTATGATCAGCACGTGATCAGTGCATGATAGCCACGTGATCAGTGCATCAGTGCGTGATCAGTGCATGATCAGTGTGATCAGTGTATGATCAGCCACGTGATCAGTGCATGATCAGCCACATGATCAGTGCATGATCAATTACGTGATCAGTGCATGATCATTCACGTGACCAGTACATGGTAGCTACTGTGATCAGTGCCTGATCAGCCACGTGATCAGTGCATGATAGCCACGTGATCAGTGCATGATAGCCACGTGATCAGTGCATGATCAGTCATGTGATACGTGTGTGATCAGCCACGTGATCAGTGCATGATATCCACGTGATCAGTGCATGACAGCCACGTGATCAGTGCATGAGAGCCACGGGATCAGTGCATGATCAGTTACGTGATCAGTGCATGACAGTCACGTGATCAGTGCATGAGAGCCACGGGATCAGTGCATGATCAGTTACGTGATCAGTGCATGATCAGTCACGTGACCAGTACATGGTTGCTACGTGATCGTTGCATGATCAGCCACGTGAGCAGAGCATGGTAGCCACGTGGTCAGTGCATGATCAGTCACGTGATCAGTACATGATCAGTCACGTGAACAGTGCATGATCATTTACGTGATCTTTGCATGATCAGTCACGTTACCAGTATATGGTTGCTACGTGATCATTCCATGACGAGCCACGTGAGCGGTGCATGATAGCCACGTGATGTGTGCATGAGTTACGTGAGCAGAGTATGATCAGCCACGTGATCAGTGCATGAGTGCCACGTGATCAGTGCATGATATGTCACGTGACAGGTGTGTGATCAGCCACGTGAACAGTGCATGTTCAGCCACGTGATCAGTGCATGATAGCCACGTGATCAGTGCATGATCAGTTACGTGAGCAGTGTATGATCAGCCACGTGATCAGTGCATGGTCAGACACGTGAACAGTGTATGATCAGCCACGTGATCAGTGCATGATATCCAAGTGATCAGTGCATGATCATCACGTGATCAGTGTATGATCAGCCACGTGAACAGTGCATGCTCAGTCACGTGATCTGGGCCTGCTGAGCTGCGTGATTACTGTCTGCTCATCTGCTTGACAATTGCCAGCTGGGCTGCACGATTCCTGCCTGTCATCTGCTTGACAATTGCCAGCTGTGCTGCGTAATTCCTGCCTGCTCAGCTGCTTGATTATTGCCAGCTGAGCAGCATGATTCCTCACACCTGAGTTCCATGATTATTGCCTGCTGACTGTTTGATTCGTGCCTACTCAGCTCTTTGTTTATTGCCTCCAGAGGCACATGATCAGTGTATGATAGCAAACATGATCAGCGCATGATCAGTCACATGATCAGCGCCATTAAGTCACGTGATCACTACATGATAGTCATGTGATCAGTCCATGCTCAGTCACGGTATCAGTGCATGATCAGCCACGTGATCAGTGCATGATCTGTCACAAGATTAGTGTATGATCATCCACGTGACCAGTGCATGGGCAGTCATGTGATCAGTGCATGATATAGACGTGATCAGTGCATGATCAGTCAGGTGATACGTGCATGATCAGCCACGTGATCAGTGCATGATCAGTCACCTGATGGGTGTATGGTCATTCACGTGACCTGTACATGGTAGCTACATGATCATTGCATGATCAGCCACGTGAGTAGTGCATGATAGCCACGTGATCACTGCATGATCAGTCACGTGATCAGTGCATGATCAGTCATGTGACCAGTACATGGTAGCTGCGTGATCATGGCATGATCAGCCACGTGAGCAGTGCATGATAGCCACGTGATCAGTGCATGATCAGACACGTGATCAGTGCATGATCAGTCACGTGATCAGTGCATGATCAGCCACGTGATCAGTGCATGATCAGGCACGTGATCAGTGTATGTCCAGCCAAGTGATCATGCATGATAGCCACGTGATCAGTGCATGATCAGTCACGTGATCAGTGCATGATCAGTATGTGATCAGTGTATGATCAGCCACGTGATCAGTGCATGATCAGCCACGTGATCAGTGCATGATCAATTACGTGATCAGTGCATGATCAGTCACGTGACCAGTACATGGTAGCTCCGTGATCATTGCATGATCAGCCATGATCGTGATCAGTGCATGATAGCCACGTGATCAGTGCATGATAGCCACGTGATCAGTGCATGATCAGTCATGTGATCGTGTGTGATCAGCCACGTGATCAGTGCATGATATCCACGTGATCAGTGCATGACAGCCACGTGATCAGTGCATGAGAGCCACGTGATCAGTGCATGATCAGTCACGTGATACATGTGTGATCAGCCACGTGATCAGTGCATGATGAGCCACGTGATCAGTGCAGGATCAATTACGTGATCAGTGCATGATCAGTCACGTGACCAGTACATGGTTGCTACGTGATCGTGCATGATCAGCCACGTGAGCAGTGCATGATAGCCACGTGATCAGTGCATGATCAGTCACGTGATCAGTACATGATCAGTCACGTGAACAGTGCATGATCATACGTGATCTGTGCATGATCAGTCACGTGACCAGTATATGGTAGCTCGTGATCATTCCATGACAGCCACGTGAGCAGTGCATGATAGCCACGTGATGTGTGCATGAGTTACGTGAGCAGAGTATGATCAGCCACGTGATCAGTGCATGAGTGCACGTGATCAGTGCATGATATGTCACGTGACAGGTGTGTGATCAGCCACGTGAACAGTGCATGTTCAGCCACGTGATCAGTGCATGATAGCCACGTGATCAGTGCATGATCAGTTACGTGAGCAGTGTATGATCAGCCACGTGATCAGTGCATGGTCAGACACGTGAACAGTGTATGATCAGCCACGTGATCAGTGCATGATCAAGTGATCAGTGCATGATCATCACGTGATCAGTGTATGATCAGCCACGTGACAGTGCATGCTCAGTCACGTGATCAGGGCCTGCTGAGCTGCGTGATTACTGTCTGCTCATCTGCTTGACAATTGCCAGCTGAGCTGCACGATTCCTGCCTGTCATCTGCTTGACAATTGCCAGCTGTGCTGCGTAATTCCTGCCTGCTCAGCTGCTTGATTATTGCCAGCTGAGCAGCATGATTCCTCACACCTGAGTTCCATGATTATTGCCTGCTGACTGTTTGATTCGTGCCTACTCAGCTCTTTGTTTATTGCCTCCAGAGGCACATGATCAGTGTATGATAGCAAACATGATCAGCGCATGATCAGTCACATGATCAGCGCCATTAAGTCACGTGATCACTACATGATAGTCATGTGATCAGTCCATGCTCAGTCACGGTATCAGTGCATGATCAGCCACGTGATCAGTGCATGATCTGTCACAAGATAGTGTATGATCATCCACGTGATCAGTGCAGTCATGTGATCAGTGCATGATATAGACGTGAGTGCATGATCAGTCACGTGATCAGTGCATGATAGCCACGTGATCAGTGCATGATCAGTCACCTGATGGGTGTATGATCATTCACGTGACCTCATGATCATTGCATGATCAGCCACGTCATTGCATGATAGCCACGTGATCAGTGCATGATCAGTCACGTGATCAGTGCATGATCAGTCATGTGACCAGTACATGAGCTGCGTGATCATGATCAGCCACGTGATCAGTGCATGATAGCCACGTGATCAGTGCATGATCAGTCACGTGATCAGTGCATGATCAGTGCGTGATCAGTGCATGATCAGCCACGTGATCAGTGCATGATCAGCACGTGATCAGTGCATGACAGCCACGTGATCAGTGCATGATAGCCACGTGATCAGTGCATGATCAGTCACGTGATCAGTGCATGATCAGCCACGTGATCAGTGCATGATCAGCCACGTGATCAGTGCATGATCAGTCACGTGATCAGTGCATGATCAGTCACGTGATCAGTGCATGATAGCCACGTGATCAGTGCATGATCAGCCACGTGATCAGTGCATGATAGCCACGTGATCAGTGCATGATCAGCCACGTGATCAGTGCATGATCAGCCACATGATATCCACGTGATCAGTGCATGATCAGCCACGTGATCAGTGCATGATCACGTGATCAGTGCATGATCAGTCACGTGATCAGTGCATGATCAGCCACGTGATCAGTGCATGATCAGTCACGTGATCAGTGCATGATCAGCACGTGATCAGTGCATGATCAGCCACGTGATCAGTGCATGATCAGCCACGTGATCAGTGCATGATAGCCACGTGATCAGTGCATGATCAGTCACGTGATCAGTGCATGATCAGTCACGTGATCAGTGCATGATCAGCCACGTGATCAGTGCATGATCAGCCACGTGATCAGTGCATGATCATAGCCACGTGATCAGTGCATGATCAGCACGTGATCAGTGCATGATCAGTCACGTGATCAGTGCATGATCAGCCACGTGATCAGTGCATGATCAGTCACGTGATCAGTGCATGATCAGCCACGTGATCAGTGCATGATCAGTCACGTGATCAGTGCATGATCAGCCACGTGATCAGTGCATGATCAGCCACGTGATCAGTGCATGATCAGTCACGTGATCAGTGCATGATCAGTTACGTGATCAGTGCATGATCAGCCACGTGATCAGTGCATGATCAGCCACGTGATCAGTGCATGATCAGCCACGTGATCAGTGCATGATCAGTCACGTGACCAGTACATGGTAGCACGTGATCATTGCCTGATCAGCCACGTGATCAGTGCATGATCAGCCACGTGATCAGTGCATGATAGCCACGTGATCAGTGCATGATCAGTCATGTGATACGTGCATGATCAGCCACGTGATCAGTGCATGATATCACGTGATCAGTGCATGATCACGTGATCAGTGCATGAGCCACGTGATCAGTGCATGATCAGTCACGTGATCATGTGCATGATCAGCCACGTGATCAGTGCATGATGAGCCACGTGATCAGTGCATGATCAGTTACGTGATCAGTGCATGATCAGTCACGTGACCAGTACATGGTTGCTACGCGATCATTGCATGATCAGCCACGTGAGCAGTGCATGATAGCCACGTGATCAGTGCATGATCAGTCACGTGATCAGTGCATGATCAGTCACGTGAACAGTGCATGATCATTTACGTGATCAGTGCATGATCAGTCACGTGACCAGTATATGGTTGCTACGTGATCATTCCATGACAGCCACGTGAGCAGTGCATGATAGCCACGTGATGTGTGCATGAGTTACGTGAGCAGTGTATGATCAGCCACGTGATCAGTGCATGAGTGCCACGTGATCAGTGCATGATATGTCACGTGACAGTGTGTGATCAGCCACGTGAACAGTGCATGTTCAGCCACGTGATCAGTGCATGATAGCCACGTGATCAGTGCATGATCAGTTACGTGAGCAGTGCATGATCAGCCACGTGATCAGTGCATGGTCAGACACGTGAACAGTGTATGATCAGCCACGTGATCAGTGCATGATATCCAAGTGATCAGTGCATGATCATCACGTGATCAGTGTATGATCAGCCACGTGAACAGTGCATGCTCAGTCACGTGATCAGGGCCTGCTGAGCTGCGTGATTACTGTCTGCTCATCTGCTTGACAATTGCCAGCTGAGCTGCACGATTCCTGCCTGTCATCTGCTTGACAATTGCCAGCTGTGCTGCGTAATTCCTGCCTGTTCAGCTGCTTGATTATTGCCAGCTGAGCAGCATGATTCCTCACACCTGAGTTCCATGATTATTGCCTGCTGACTGTTTGATTCGTGCCTACTCAGCTCTTTGTTTATTGCCTCCAGAGGCACATGATCAGTGTATGATAGCAAACATGATCAGCGCATGATCAGTCACATGATCAGTGCCATTAAGTCACGTGATCACTACATGATAGTCATGTGATCAGTCCATGCTCAGTCACGGTATCAGTGCATGATCAGCCACGTGATCAGTGCATGATCTGTCACAAGATTAGTGTATGATCATCCACGTGATCAGTGCATGGGCAGTCATGTGATCAGTGCATGATATAGACGTGATCAGTGCATGATCAGTCTCGTGATCAGTGCATGATAGCCACGTGATCAGTGCATGATCAGTCACCTGATGGGTGTATGATCATTCACGTGACCTGTACATGGTAGCTACGTGATCATTGCATGATCAGCCACGTGAGTAGTGCATGATAGCCACGTGATCAGTGCATGATCAGTCACGTGATCAGTGCATGATCAGTCATGTGACCAGTACATGGTAGCTGCGTGATCATGGCATGATCAGCCACGTGAGCAGTGCATGATAGCCACGTGATCAGTGCATGATCAGTCACGTGATCAGTGCATGATCAGTCACGTGATCAGTGCATGATCAGCCACGTGATCAGTGCATGATCAGGCACGTGATCAGTGCATGTCCAGCCACGTGATCAGTGCATGATAGCCACGTGATCAGTGCATGATCAGTCACGTGATCAGTGCATGATCAGTTACGTGATCAGTGCATGATCAGCCACGTGATCAGTGCATGATCAGCCACGTGATCAGTGCATGATCAGTTACGTGATCAGTGCATGATCAGTCACGTGATCAGTGCATGGTAGCTACGTGATCAGTGCATGATCAGCCACGTGATCAGTGCATGATAGCCACGTGATCAGTGCATGATAGCCACGTGATCAGTGCATGATCAGTCACGTGATCGTGCATGATCAGCACGTGATCAGTGCATGATCAGCCGTGATCAGTGCATGATCAGCCACGTGATCAGTGCATGATAGCACGTGATCAGTGCATGATCAGCCACGTGATCAGTGCATGATCAGCCACGTGATCAGTGCATGATCAGCCACGTGATCAGTGCATGATCAGCCACGTGATCAGTGCATGATCAGCCACGTGATCAGTGCATGATCAGTCACGTGATCAGTGTGTGATCAGCCACGTGATCAGTGCATGATATCCGCGTGATCAGTGCATGATCAGCCACGTGATCAGTGCATGCAGCCACGTGATCAGTGCATGATCAGTCACGTGATCAGTGCATGATCAGTCCCGTGATCAGTGCATGATCAGCCACGTGATCAGTGCATGATCAGCCACGTGATCAGTGCATGATCAGCATGATCACGCAGTCAGTCATGTGATGAGTGTGATAGCACGTGATCAGTGCATGATCAGCCACGTGATCAGTGCATGATAGCCACGTGATCAGTGCATGATCAGTCACGTGATCAGTGCATGATAGCCACGTGATCAGTGCATGATCAGTCACGTGATCAGTGTGTGATCAGCCACGTGATCAGTGCATGAATCACGTGATCAGTGCATGATCAGCCACGTGATCAGTGCATGATAGCCACGTGATCAGTGCATGATCAGTCACGTGATCATGTGTGATCAGCCACGTGATCAGTGCATGATGAGCCACGTGATCAGTGCATGATCAATTACGTGATCAGTGCATGATCAGTCACGTGACCAGTACATGGTGCTACGTGATCGTTGCATGATCAGCCACGTGAGCAGTGCATGATAGCCACGTGATCAGTGCATGATCAGTCACGTGATCAGTGCATGATCAGTCACGTGATCAGTGCATGATCATTTACGTGATCAGTGCATGATCAGTCACGTTACCAGTATATGGTTGCTCGTGATCATTCCATGACGTGAGCCACGTGATCAGTGCATGATAGCCACGTGATGTGTGCATGAGTTACGTGAGCAGAGTATGATCAGCCACGTGATCAGTGCATGAGTGCCACGTGATCAGTGCATGATATGTCACGTGACATGTGTGATCAGCCACGTGATCAGTGCATGATCAGCCACGTGATCAGTGCATGATAGCCACGTGATCAGTGCATGATCAGTTACGTGAGCAGTGTATGATCAGCCACGTGATCAGTGCATGGTCAGACCGTGAACAGTGTATGATCAGCCACGTGATCAGTGCATGATATCCAAGTGATCAGTGCATGATCATCACGTGATCAGTGTATGATCAGCCACGTGAACAGTGCATGCTCAGTCACGTGATCAGGGCCTGCTGAGCTGCGTGATTACTGTCTGCTCATCTGCTGACAATGCCAGCTGAGCTGCACGATTCCTGCCTGTCATCTGCTTGACAATTGCCAGCTGTGCTGCGTAATTCCTGCCTGCTCAGCTGCTTGATTATTGCCAGCTGAGCAGCATGATTCCTCACCTGAGTTCCATGATTATTGCCTGCTGACTGTTTGATTCGTGCCTACTCAGCTCTTTGTTTATTGCCTCCAGAGGCACATGATCAGTGTATGATAGCAAACATGATCAGTGATCAGTCACATGATCAGCGCCATTAAGTCACGTGATCACTACATGATAGTCATGTGATCAGTCCATGCTCAGTCACGGTATCAGTGCATGATCAGCCACGTGATCAGTGCATGATCTGTCACAGTTAGTGTATGATCATCCACGTGATCAGTGCATGGGCAGTCATGTGATCAGTGCATGATATAGACGTGATCAGTGCATGATCAGTCTCGTGATCAGTGCATGATAGCCACGTGATCAGTGCATGATCAGTCACCTGATGGGTGTATGATCATTCACGTGACCTGTACATGGTAGCTACATGATCATTGCATGATCAGCCACGTGAGTAGTGCATGATAGCCACGTGATCTGCATGATCAGTCACGTGATCAGTGCATGATCAGTCATGTGACCAGTACATGGTAGCTGCGTGATCATGGCATGATCAGCCACGTGAGCAGTGCATGATAGCCACGTGATCAGTGCATGATCAGACACGTGATCAGTGCATGATCAGTCACGTGATCAGTGCATGATCAGCCACGTGATCAGTGCATGATCAGGCACGTGATCAGTGTATGTCAGCCACGTGATCAGTGCATGATAGCCACGTGATCAGTGCATGATCAGTCACGTGATCAGTGCATGTGATCAGTTATGTGATCAGTGTATGATCAGCCACGTGATCAGTGCATGATCAGCCACATGATCAGTGCATGATCAATTCCGTGATCAGTGCATGATCAGTCCACGTGACCAGTACATGGTAGCTACGTGATCATTGCCTGATCAGCCACGTGATCAGTGCATGATAGCCACGTGATCAGTGCATGATAGCCACGTGATCAGTGCATGATCAGTCATGTGATACGTGTGTGATCAGCCACGTGATCAGTGCATGATATCCACGTGATCAGTGCATGACAGCCACGTGATCAGTGCATGAGAGCCACGGGATCAGACAGTGCACGTGATCACATGTGTGATCAGCCACGTGATCAGTGCATGATGAGCCACGTGATCAGTGCAGGATCAATTACGTGATCAGTGCATGATCAGTCACGTGACCAGTACATGGTCTACGTGATCGTTGCATGATCAGCCACGTGAGCAGAGCATGATAGCCACGTGATCAGTGCATGATCAGTCACGTGATCAGTACATGATCAGTCACGTGAACAGTGCATGATCATTCACGTGATCTTTGCATGATCAGTCACGTACCAGTATATGGTTGCTACGTGATCATTCCATGACGAGCCACGTGAGCAGTGCATGATAGCCACGTGATGTGTGCATGAGTTACGTGAGCAGAGTATGATCAGCCACGTGATCAGTGCATGAGTGCCACGTGATCAGTGCATGATATGTCACGTGACAGGTGTGTGATCAGCCACGTGAACAGTGCATGTTCAGCCACGTGATCAGTGCATGATAGCCACGTGATCAGTGCATGATCAGTTACGTGAGCAGTGTATGATCAGCCACGTGATCAGTGCATGGTCATACACGTGAACAGTGTATGATCAGCCACGTGATCAGTGCATGATAGCCAAGTGATCAGTGCATGATCATCACGTGATCAGTGTATGATCAGCCACGTGAACAGTGCATGCTCAGTCACGTGATCTGGGCCTGCTGAGCTGCGTGATTACTGTCTGCTCATCTGCTTGACAATTGCCAGCTGAGCTGCACGATTCCTGCCTGTCATCTGCTTGACAATTGCCAGCTGTGCTGCGTAATTCCTGCCTGCTCAGCTGCTTGATTATTGCCAGCTGAGCAGCATGATTCCTCACACTGAGTTCCATGATTATTGCCTGCTGACTGTTTGATTCGTGCCTACTCAGCTCTTTGTTTATTGCCTCCAGAGGCACATGATCAGTGTATGATAGCAAACATGATCAGCGCATGATCAGTCACATGATCAGCGCCATTAAGTCACGTGATCACTACATGATAGTCATGTGATCAGTCCATGCTCAGTCACGGTATCAGTGCATGATCAGCCACGTGATCAGTGCATGATCTGTCACAAGATTAGTGTATGATCATCCACGTGATCAGTGCATGGGCAGTCATGTGATCAGTGCATGATATAGGCGTGAACAGTGCATGATCAGTCTCGTGATCAGTGCATGATAGCCACGTGATCAGTGCATGATCAGTCACCTGATGGTGTATGATCATTCACGTGACCAGTACATGATAGCTACATGATCATTGCATGATCAGCCACGTGATCAGTGCATGATAGCCACGTGATCACTGCATGATCAGTCACGTGATCAGTGCATGATCAGTCATGTGACCAGTACATGGTAGCTGCGTGATCATGGCATGATCAGCCACGTGACAGTGCATGATAGCCACGTGATCAGTGCATGATCAGTCACGTGATCAGTGCATGATCATCACATGATCAGTGCATGATCAGCCATGATCAGTGCATGATGTAGCCTGCGTGATCAGTGTATGTCAGCCAAGTGATCAGTGCAGATAGCCACGTGATCAGTGCATGATCAGTCACGTGATCAGTGCATGATCAGTCACGTGATCAGTGCATGATCAGCCACGTGATCAGTGCATGATAGCCACGTGATCAGTGCATGATCAGTCACGTGTCATTGATGTGTGCGTTAGCCACGCAGTCAGTGCATGATCAGTGATCAGTGCATGACAATGCGTGATCAGTGCATGATCAGCCACGTGATCAGTGCATGATAGCCACATGATCATGATCATGATCAGTCCGTGATCAGTGCATGATCAGTTACGTGATCAGTGCATGATCAGCCACGTGATCAGTGCATGATCAGCCACGTGATCAGTGCATGGTGATCAATTCGTGATCAGTGCATGATCAGTCACGTGACCAGTACATGGTAGCTACGTGATCATTGCATGATCAGTGTGATCAGTGCATGATCACCCGCGTGATCAGTGCATGATGCCACGTGATCAGTGCATGATCACCCAGTGATTGCATGATCATCATGTGATCATGTGTGATCAGCCACGTGATCAGTGCATGATATCCACGTGATCAGTGCATGACAGCCACGTGATCAGTGCATGAGTCCACGTGATCAGTGCATGATCAGTCACGTGATACATGTGTGATCAGCCACGTGATCAGTGCATGATGAGCCACGTGATCAGTGCATGATCATTCACGTGATCAGTGCATGATCAGTCACGTGACCAGTACATGGTTGCTACGTGATCGTTGCATGATCAGCCACGTGCAGAGCATGATAGCCACGTGATCAGTGCATGATCAGTCACGTGATCAGTACATGATCAGTCACGTGAACAGTGCATGATCATTTACGTGATCAGTGCATGATCAGTCACGTGACCAGTATATGGTTGCTACGTGATCATTGCATGACAGCCACGTGAGCAGTGCATGATAGCCACGTGATGTGTGCATGAGTTACGTGAGCAGTGTATGATCAGCCACGTGATCAGTGCATGAGTGCCACGTGATCAGTGCATGATATGTCACGTGACAGGTGTGTGATCAGCCACGTGAACAGTGCATGTTCAGCCACGTGATCAGTGCATGATAGCCACGTGATCAGTGCATGATCAGTTACGTGAGCAGTGTATGATCAGCCACGTGATCAGTGCATGGTCAGACACGTGATCAGTGCATGATCAGCCACGTGATCAGTGCATGATCATCACGTGATCAGTGTATGATCAGCCACGTGAACAGTGCATGCTCAGTCACGTGATCAGGGCCTGCTGAGCTGCGTGATTACTGTCTGCTCATCTGCTTGACAATTGCCAGCTGAGCTGCGATTCCTGCCTGTCATCTGCTTGACAATTGCCAGCTGTGCTCGTAATTCTGCCTGCTCAGCTGCTTGTTATTGCCAGCTGAGCAGCATGATTCCTCACACCTGAGTTCCATGATTATTGCCATGACTGTTTGATTCGTGCCTACTCAGCTCTTTGTTTATTGCCTCCAGAGCACATGATCAGTGTATGATAGCAAACATGATCAGTGCATGATCAGTCACATGATCAGGCATGATAGTCACGTGATCACTACATGATAGTCATGTGATCAGTCATGCTCAGTCACGGTATCAGTGCATGATCAGCGTGATCAGTGCATGATCTGTCACATGATTAGTGTATGATCATCCACGTGATCAGTGCATGCAGTCATGTGATCAGTGCATGATATAGACGTGAACAGTGCATGGTCAGTCTCGGATCAGTGCATGATAGCCACGTGATCAGTGCATGATCATCACCTGATGGGTGTATGATCATTCACTTGACCTGTACATGGTAGCTACATGATCATTGCATGATCAGCCACGTGAGTAGTGCATGATAGCCACGTGATCACTGCATGATCAGTCACGTGATCAGTGCATGATCAGTCATGTGATCAGTGCATGATAGCTGCGTGATCATTGCATGATCAGCCACGTGAGTGCATGATAGCCACGTGATCAGTGCATGATCAGTCACGTGATCAGTGCATGATCAGTCACGTGATCAGTGCATGATCAGCCACGTGATCAGTGCATGATCAGGCACGTGATCAGTGTATGATCAGCCAAGTGATCAGTGCATGATAGCCACGTGATCAGTGCATGATCAGTCACGTGATCAGTGCATGATCAGTTATGTGATCAGTGCATGATCAGCCACGTGATCAGTGCATGATCAGCCACGTGATCAGTGCATGATCAGTCACGTGATCAGTGCATGATCAGTCACGTGACCAGTACATGGTAGCTCATGATCATTGCATGATCAGCACATGATCAGTGCATGATAGCCACGTGATCAGTGCATGATAGCCACGTGATCAGTGCATGATCAGTCATGTGATACGTGTGTGATCAGCCACGTGATCAGTGCATGATATCCACGTGATCAGTGCATGACAGCCACGTGATCAGTGCATGAGGCCGGGATCAGTGCATGATCAGTCACGTGATATGTGTGATCAGCGTGATCAGTGCATGATGAGCCACGTGATCAGTGCAGGATCAATTACGTGATCAGTGCATGATCAGTCACGTGACCAGTACATGGTTGCTACGTGATCGTTGCATGATCAGCCACGTGAGCAGAGCATGATAGCCACGTGATCAGTGCATGATCAGTCACGTGATCAGTACATGATCAGTCACGTGAACAGTGCATGATCATTTACGTGATCTTTGCATGATCAGTCACGTGACCAGTATATGGTTGCTACGTGATCATTCCATGACGAGCCACGTGAGCAGTGCATGATAGCCACGTGATGTGTGCATGAGTTACGTGAGCAGGTATGATCAGCCACGTGATCAGTGCATGAGTGCCACGTGATCAGTGCATGATATGTCACGTGACAGGTGTGTGATCAGCCACGTGACAGTGCATGTTCAGCCACGTGATCAGTGCATGATAGCCACGTGATCAGTGCATGATCAGTTACGTGATCAGTGCATGATCAGCCACGTGATCAGTGCATGATATCCAAGTGATCAGTGCATGATCATCACGTGATCAGTGTATGATCAGCCACGTGAACAGTGCATGCTCAGTCACGTGATCTGGGCCTGCTGAGCTGCGTGATTACTGTCTGCTCATCTGCTTGACAATTGCCAGCTGAGCTGCACGATTCCTGCCTGTCATCTGCTTGACAATTGCCAGCTGTGCTGCGTAATTCCTGCCTGCTCAGCTGCTTGATTATTGCCAGCTGAGCAGCATGATTCCTCACAGCTGAGTTCCATGATTATTGCCTGCTGACTGTTTGATTCGTGCCTACTCAGCTCTTTGTTTATTGCCTCCAGAGGCACATGATCAGTGTATGATAGCAAACATGATCAGCGCATGATCAGTCACATGATCAGCGCCATTAAGTCACGTGATCACTACATGATAGTCATGTGATCAGTCCATGCTCAGTCACGGTATCAGTGCATGATCAGCCACGTGATCAGTGCATGATCTGTCACATGATGGTGTATGATCATCCACGTGATCAGTGCATGGGCAGTCATGTGATCAGTGCATGATATAGGCGTGAACAGTGCATGATCAGTCGTGATCAGTGCATGATAGCCACGTGATCAGTGCATGATCAGTCACCTGATGGGTGTATGATCATTCACGTGACCTGTACATGGTAGCTACATGATCATTGCATGATCAGCCACGTGAGTAGTGCATGATAGCCACGTGATCACTGCATGATCAGTCACGTGATCAGTGCATGATCAGTCATGTGACCAGTACATGGTAGCTGCGTGATCATGGCATGATCAGCCACGTGAGCAGTGCATGATAGCCACGTGATCAGTGCATGATCAGTCACGTGATCAGTGCATGATCAGTCACGTGATCAGTGCATGATCAGCCACGTGATCAGTGCATGATCAGTCACGTGATCAGTGCATGTCCAGCCAAGTGATCAGTGCATGATAGCCACGTGATCAGTGCATGATCAGTCACGTGATCAGTGCATGATCAGTCACGTGATCAGTGCATGATCAGCCACGTGATCAGTGCATGATCAGCCACGTGATCAGTGCATGATCACGTGATCAGTGCATGATCAGTCACGTGACCAGTACATGATAGCATTGATCATTGCATGATCAGCCACGTGATCAGTGCATGATAGCCACGTGATCAGTGCATGATAGCCACGTGATCAGTGCATGATCAGTCACGTGATCGTGTGTGATCAGCCACGTGATCAGTGCATGATATCACGTGATCAGTGCATGACAGCCACGTGATCAGTGCATGAGCCACGTGATCAGTGCATGATCAGTCACGTGATACATGTGTGATCAGCCACGTGATCAGTGCATGATGAGCCACGTGATCAGTGCATGATCAATTACGTGATCAGTGCATGATCAGTCACGTGACCAGTACATGGTTGCTACGTGATCAGTGCATGATCAGCCACGTGATCAGTGCATGATAGCCACGTGATCAGTGCATGATCAGTCACGTGATCAGTGCATGATCAGTCACGTGAACAGTGCATGATCATTTACGTGATCTTGCATGATCAGTCACGTGACCAGTATATGGTTGCTACGTGATCATTCCATGACGAGCCACGTGAGCAGTGCATGATAGCCACGTGATGTGTGCATGAGTTACGTGATCAGTGTATGATCAGCCACGTGATCAGTGCATGATGCCACGTGATCAGTGCATGATAGTCACGTGATCAGTGCATGATCAGCCACGTGATCAGTGCATGATCAGCCACGTGATCAGTGCATGATCACACGTGACAGTGCATGATCAGCCGTGATCAGTGCATGATATCAAGTGATCAGTGCATGATCATCACGTGATCAGTGTATGATCAGCCACGTGAACAGTGCATGCTCAGTCACGTGATCAGGGCCTGCTGAGCTGCGTGATTACTGTCTGCTCATCTGCTTGACAATTGCCAGCTGAGCTGCACGATTCCTGCCTGTCATCTGCTTGACAATTGCCAGCTGTGCTGCGTAATTCCTGCCTGCTCAGCTGCTTGATTATTGCCAGCTGAGCAGCATGATTCTCACAGCTGAGTTCCATGATTATTGCCTGCTGACTGTTTGATTCGTGCCTACTCAGCTCTTATTTATTGCCTCCAGAGGCACATGATCAGTGTATGATAGCAAACATGATCAGTGCATGATCAGTCACATGATCAGCGCCATTAAGTCACGTGATCACTACATGATAGTCATGTGATCAGTCCATGCTCAGTCACGTATCAGTGCATGATCAGCCACGTGATCAGTGCATGATCAGTCACAAGATCAGTGTATGATCATCCACGTGATCAGTGCATGGGCAGTCATGTGATCAGTGCATGATATAGACGTGATCAGTGCATGATCAGTCACGTGATCAGTGCATGATAGCCACGTGATCAGTGCATGATCAGTCACCTGATCAGTGCATGATCAGTGACCACATGGTAGCTACATGATCATTGCATGATCAGCCACGTGAGTAGTGCATGATAGCCACGTGATCAGTGCATGATCAGTCACGTGATCAGTGCATGATCAGTCACGTGATCAGTGCATGATAGCCGTGATCATGTGCATGATCAGCCACGTGATCAGTGCATGATAGCCACGTGATCAGTGCATGATCAGACACGTGATCAGTGTGATCAGTCACGTGATCAGTGCATGATCAGCCACGTGATCAGTGCATGATCAGTCACGTGATCAGTGCATGATCAGCCACGTGATCAGTGCATGATAGCCACGTGATCAGTGCATGATAGCCACGTGATCAGTGCATGATAGCCACGTGATCAGTGCATGATCAGCCACGTGATCAGTGCATGATCAGCCACGTGATCAGTGCATGATCAGTACGTGATCAGTGCATGATCAGTCACGTGATCAGTGCATGGTTGCTACGTGATCAGTGCATGATCAGCCACGTGATCAGTGCATGATAGCCACGTGATCAGTGCATGATCAGTCACGTGATCAGTGCATGATCAGCCACGTGATCAGTGCATGATCAGCCACGTGATCAGTGCATGATCATACGTGATCAGTGCATGATCAGTCACGTGACCAGTGCATGGTAGCGTGATCATTGCATGATCAGCCACGTGATCAGTGCATGATCAGCCACGTGATCAGTGCATGATAGCCACGTGATCAGTGCATGATCAGTCATGTGATACGTGTGTGATCAGCCACGTGATCAGTGCATGATAGCCACGTGATCAGTGCATGACAGCCACGTGATCAGTGCATGAGCCACGTGATCAGTGCATGATCAGTCACGTGATACATGTGTGATCAGCCACGTGATCAGTGCATGATGAGCCACGTGATCAGTGCAGGATCAATTACGTGATCAGTGCATGATCAGTCACGTGACCAGTACATGGTTGCTACGTGATCGTTGCATGATCAGCCACGTGAGCAGAGCATGATAGCCACGTGATCAGTGCATGATCAGTCACGTGATCAGTACATGATCAGTCACGTGAACAGTGCATGATCATTTACGTGATCTTTGCATGATCAGTCACGTGACCAGTATATGGTAGCTACGTGATCATTCCATGACGAGCCACGTGAGCAGTGCATGATAGCCACGTGATGTGTGCATGAGTTACGTGAGCAGAGTATGATCAGCCACGTGATCAGTGCATGAGTGCCACGTGATCAGTGCATGATATGTCACGTGACAGGTGTGTGATCAGCCACGTGAACAGTGCATGTTCAGCCACGTGATCAGTGCATGATAGCCACGTGATCAGTGCATGATCAGTTACGTGAGCAGTGTATGATCAGCCACGTGATCAGTGCATGGTCAGACACGTGAACAGTGTATGATCAGCCACGTGATCAGTGCATGATATCCAAGTGATCAGTGCATGATCATCACGTGATCAGTGTATGATCAGCCACGTGAACAGTGCATGCTCAGTCACGTGATCTGGGCCTGCTGAGCTGCGTGATTACTGTCTGCTCATCTGCTTGACAATTGCCAGCTGAGCTGCACGATTCCTGCCTGTCATCTGCTTGACAATTGCCAGCTGTGCTGCGTAATTCCTGCCTGCTCAGCTGCTTGATTATTGCCAGCTGAGCAGCATGATTCCTCACACTGAGTTCCATGATTATTGCCTGCTGACTGTTTGATTCGTGCCTACTCAGCTCTTTGTTTATTGCCTCCAGAGGCACATGATCAGTGTATGATAGCAAACATGATCAGCGCATGATCAGTCACATGATCAGCGCCATTAAGTCACGTGATCACTATGATAGTCATGTGATCAGTCCATGCTCAGTCACGGTATCAGTGCATGATCAGCCACGTGATCAGTGCATGATCTGTCACATGATTAGTGTATGATCATCCACGTGATCAGTGCATGGGCAGTCATGTGATCAGTGCATGATATAGACGTGATCAGTGCATGATCAGTCACGTGATCAGTGCATGATAGCCACGTGATCAGTGCATGATCAGTCATGATGATGATCCAGTGACACATGGTAGCTACGTGATCATTGCATGATCAGCCACGTGATCAGTGCATGATAGCCACGTGATCAGTGCATGATCAGCCAGTGATCAGTGCATGATCAGTCACGTGATCAGTGCATGATCAGCCACGTGATCAGTGCATGATCAGCCACGTGATCAGTGCATGATCAGCCACGTGATCAGTGCATGATCAGTCACGTGATCAGTGCATGATCAGTCACGTGATCAGTACGCATGTCCGTCGTGATCAGTGCATGATCAGCCACGTGATCAGTGCATGATAGCCACGTGATCAGTGCATGATAGCCACGTGATCAGTGCATGATCAGTCACGTGATCGTGTGTGATCAGCCACGTGATCAGTGCATGATATCCACGTGATCAGTGCATGATCAGCCACGTGATCAGTGCATGAGAGCCACGTGATCAGTGCATGATCAGTCACGTGATACATGTGTGATCAGCCACGTGATCAGTGCATGATGAGCCACGTGATCAGTGCATGATCAATTACGTGATCAGTGCATGATCAGTCACGTGACCAGTACATGGTTGCTACGTGATCGTTGCATGATCAGCCACGTGAGCAGAGCATGATAGCCACGTGATCAGTGCATGATCAGTCACGTGATCAACATGATCAGTCACGTGAACAGTGCATGATCATTTACGTGATCAGTGCATGATCAGTCACGTGACCAGTATATGGTCTACGTGATCATTCCATGAAGCCACGTGAGCAGTGCATGATAGCCACGTGATGTGTGCATGATCAGTGAGCAGAGTATGATCAGCCACGTGATCAGTGCATGAGTGCCACGTGATCAGTGCATGATATGTCACGTGACAGGTGTGTGATCAGCCACGTGAACAGTGCATCAGCCACGTGATCAGTGCATGATAGCCACGTGATCAGTGCATGATCAGTTACGTGATCAGTGCATGATCAGCCACGTGATCAGTGCATGGTCAGACACGTGAACAGTGTATGATCAGCCACGTGATCAGTGCATGATATCCAAGTGATCAGTGCATGATCATCACGTGATCAGTGTATGATCAGCCACGTGAACAGTGCATGCTCAGTCACGTGATCTGGGCCTGCTGAGCTGCGTGATTACTGTCTGCTCATCTGCTTGACAATTGCCAGCTGAGCTGCACGATTCCTGCCTGTCATCTGCTTGACAATTGCCAGCTGTGCTGCGTAATTCCTGCCTGCTCAGCTGCTTGATTATTGCCAGCTGAGCAGCATGATTCCTCACACCTGAGTTCCATGATTATTGCCTGCTGACTGTTTGATTCGTGCCTACTCAGCTCTTTGTTTATTGCCTCCAGAGGCACATGATCAGTGTATGATAGCAAACATGATCAGCGCATGATCAGTCACATGATCAGCGCCATTAAGTCACGTGATCACTACATGATAGTCATGTGATCAGTCCATGCTCAGTCACGGTATCAGTGCATGATCAGCCACGTGATCAGTGCATGATCTGTCACAAGATTAGTGTATGATCATCCACGTGATCAGTGCAGGGCAGTCATGTGATCAGTGCATGATATAGACGTGAACAGTGCATGATCAGTCGTGATCAGTGCATGATAGCCACGTGATCAGTGCATGATCAGTCACCTGATGGGTGTATGATCATTCACGTGACCTGTACATGGTAGCTACATGATCATTGCATGATCAGCCACGTGAGTAGTGCATGATAGCCACGTGATCACTGCATGATCAGTCACGTGATCAGTGCATGATCAGTCATGTGACCAGTACAGGTGCACATTCACGTGATCATGGCATGATCAGCGTGACAGTGCAGTATGCGTGATCAGTGCATGATCAGACGAGATCAGTGCATGATCAGTCACGTGATCAGTGCATGATCAGCCACGTGATCAGTGCATGATCACACGTGATCAGTGTATGTCCAGCCAAGTGATCAGTGCATGATAGCCACGTGATCAGTGCATGATCAGTCACGTGATCAGTGCATGATCAGTCATGTGATCAGTGTATGATCAGCCACGTGATCAGTGCATGATCAGCCACGTGATCAGTGCATGATCAATTACGTGATCAGTGCATGATCAGTCACGTGACCAGTACATGGTAGCTACGTGATCAGTGCATGATCAGCCACGTGATCAGTGCATGATAGCCACGTGATCAGTGCATGATAGCCACGTGATCAGTGCATGATCAGTCATGTGATATGATCAGCCACGTGATCAGTGCATGATATCCACGTGATCAGTGCATGATCAGCCACGTGATCAGTGCATGAGAGCCACGTGATCAGTGCATGATCAGTCACGTGATCAGTGCATGATCAGCCACGTGATCAGTGCATGATGAGCCACGTGATCAGTGCATGATAATTCGTGATCAGTGCATGATCATCCGCATGACCAGTACATGTTGCTACGTGATCGTTGCATGATCAGCGGTAGACATGATAGCCACGTGATCAGTGCATGATCAGTCCGTGATCAGTGCATGATCAGTCACGTGATCAGTGCATGATCATTCACGTGATCAGTGCATGATCAGTCACGTGACCAGTATATGGTAGCTACGTGATGTTCATGTGACACACGTGATCAGTGCATGACAGCCACGTGATCAGCATGAGTTACGTGATCAGTGTATGATGCCACGTGATCAGTGCATGATGCCACGTGATCAGTGCATGATCAGTTACGTGATCAGTGCATGATCAGCCACGTGATCAGTGCATGGTCAGCACGTGAACAGTGCATGATCAGCCACGTGATCAGTGCATGATATCCAAGTGATCAGTGCATGATCATCACGTGATCAGTGTATGATCAGCCACGTGAACAGTGCATGCTCAGTCACGTGATCAGGGCCTGCTGAGCTGCGTGATTACTGTCTGCTCATCTGCTTGACAATTGCCAGCTGAGCTGCACGATTCCTGCCTGTCATCTGCTTGACAATTGCCAGCTGTGCTGCGTAATTCCTGCCTGCTCAGCTGCTTGATTATTGCCAGCTGAGCAGCATGATTCCTCACACCTGAGTTCCATGATTATTGCCACTGTTTGATTCGTGCCTACTCAGCTCTTTGTTTATTGCCTCCAGAGGCACATGATCAGTGTATGATAGCAAACATGATCAGCGCATGATCAGTCACATGATCAGCGCATTAAGTCACGTGATCACTACATGATAGTCATGTGATCAGTCCATGCTCAGTCACGGTATCAGTGCATGATCAGCCACGTGATCAGTGCATGATCAGCAAGATTAGTGTATGATCATCCACGTGATCAGTGCATGGGCAGTCATGTGATCAGTGCATGATCAGTCACGTGATCAGTGCATGATCAGTCACGTGACCAGTAATGGTAGCTACATGATCAGTGCATGATCAGCCACGTGATCAGTGCATGATAGCCACGTGATCTGCATGATCAGTCACGTGACAGTACATGGTAGCTCGTGATCATGCATGATCAGCCACGTGATCAGTGCATGATAGCCACGTGATCAGTGCATGATCAGGTGATCAGTGCATGATCAGTCACGTGATCAGTGCATGATCAGGCACGTGATCAGTGCATGATCAGCCACGTGATCAGTGCATGATAGCCACGTGATCAGTGCATGATCAGTCACGTGATCAGTGCATGATCAGTCACGTGATCAGTGCATGATCAGCCACGTGATCAGCATGATCAGCCACGTGATCAGTGCATGATCAATTACGTGATCAGTGCATGATCAGTCACGTGACAGTGTGATCAGCCACGTGATCAGTGCATGATCAGCCACGTGATCAGTGCATGATAGCCACGTGATCAGTGCATGATCAGTCACGTGATCAGTGCATGATCAGTCACGTGATCAGTGCATGATCAGCCACGTGATCAGTGCATGATAGCCACGTGATCAGTGCATGATCAGCCACGTGATCAGTGCATGATAGCCACGTGATCAGTGCATGATCAGTCACGTGATCATGTGTGATCAGCCACGTGATCAGTGCATGATGAGCCACGTGATCAGTGCATGATCAATTACGTGATCAGTGCATGATCAGCCACGTGATAGTGCATGATAGCCACGTGATCAGTGCATGATCAGTCACTGATAGTGCATGATCAGTCACGTGACCAGTGCATGGTAGCTGCGTGATCATGCATGATCAGCCACGTGATCAGTGCATGATGCCACGTGATCAGTGCATGATCAGTCACGTGATCAGTGCATGATCAGTCACGTGATCAGTGCATGATCAGCCACGTGATCAGTGCATGATCAGTCACGTGATCAGTGCATGATCAGCCACGTGATCAGTGCATGATAGCCACGTGATCAGTGCATGATCAGTCACGTGATCAGTGCATGATCAGTTACGTGATCAGTGCATGATCAGCCACGTGATCAGTGCATGATCAGCCACGTGATCAGTGCACAGTCAATTACATGTAGTCACACAGTCAGTTCGTGATAAGTACATGGTAGCTACACGTGATCAGTGCATGATCAGCACAGTCAGTGCATGATAGCCACGTGATCAGTGCATGAGTATGCATGATCAGTGTGATCAGTCACATGTGATACGTGTGATCAGCCACATGATCAGTGCATGATATCCACGTGATCAGTGCATGACAGCCACGTGATCAGTGCATGAGGCCACGGATCAGTGCATGATCAGTCACGTGATACATGTGTGATCAGCCACGTGATCAGTGCATGATGAGCCACGTGATCAGTGCAGGATCAATTACGTGATCAGTGCATGATCAGTCACGTGACCAGTACATGGTTGCTACGTGATCGTTGCATGATCAGCCACGTGAGCAGAGCATGATAGCCACGTGGTCAGTGCATGATCAGTCACGTGATCAGTGCATGATCAGTCACGTGAACAGTGCATGATCATTTACGTGATCTTTGCATGATCAGTCACGTTACCAGTATATGGTTGCTACGTGATCATTCCATGACGAGCCACGTGAGCAGTGCATGATAGCCACGTGATGTGTGCATGAGTTACGTGAGCAGAGTATGATCAGCCACGTGATCAGTGCATGAGTGCACGTGATCAGTGCATGATATGTCACGTGACAGGTGTGTGATCAGCCACGTGATCAGTGCATGTTCAGCCACGTGATCAGTGCATGATAGCCACGTGATCAGTGCATGATCAGTTACGTGAGCAGTGTATGATCAGCCACGTGATCAGTGCATGGTCAGACACGTGAACAGTGTATGATCAGCCACGTGATCAGATGATCCAGTGATCAGTGCATGATCACGTGATCAGTGTATGATCAGCCATTGACAGTGCATGCTCAGTCACGTGATCTGGGCTGCTGAGCTGCGTGATACTGTCTGCTCATCTGTTGCATGATTGCCAGCTGAGCTGCACGATTCCTGCCTGTGTCTTACAATTGCCAGCTGTGCTGCGTATTCTGCCTGCTCAGCTGCTTGATTATGCCAGCTGAGCAGCATGATTCCTCACACCTGAGTTCCATGATTATTGCCTGCTGACTGTTTGATTCGTGCCTACTCAGCTCTTTGTTTATTGCCTCCAGAGGCACATGATCAGTGTATGATAGCAAACATGATCAGCGCATGATCAGTCACATGATCAGGCCATTAAGTCCGTGATCACTACATGATAGTCATGTGATCAGTCCATGCTCAGTCACGGTATCAGTGCATGATCAGCCACGTGATCAGTGCATGATCTGTCACAAGATTAGTGTATGATCATCCACGTGATCAGTGCATGGGCAGTCATGTGATCAGTGCATGATCATCACGTGATCAGTGCATGATCAGTCCACGTGATCAGTGCATGATAGCTACATGATCAGTGCATGATCAGCGTGAGTAGTTCACATGATCAGCCACGTGATCAGTGCATGATCAGTCATGTGACCAGTACATGGTAGCTGCGTGATCATGGCATGATCAGCCACGTGAGCAGTGCATGATAGCACGTGATCAGTGCATGATCAGACACGAGATCAGTGCATGATCAGTCACGTGATCAGTGCATGATCAGGCACGTGATCAGTGCATGATCAGCCACGTGATCAGTGCATGATAGCCACGTGATCAGTGCATGATCAGTCACGTGATCAGTGCATGATCAGTTACGTGATCAGTGCATGATCAGCCACGTGATCAGTGCATGATCAGCCACGTGATCAGTGCATGATCAGCCACGTGATCAGTGCATGATCAGTCCGTGCCAGTATGACAGCTACGTGATCATTGCATGATCAGCCACGTGATCAGTGCATGATAGCCACGTGATCAGTGCATGATAGCCACGTGATCAGTGCATGATCAGTCATGTGATACGTGTGTGATCAGCCACGTGATCAGTGCATGATATCCACGTGATCAGTGCATGACAGCCACGTGATCAGTGCATGAGAGCCACGGGATCAGTGCATGATCAGTCACGTGATACATGTGTGATCAGCCACGTGATCAGTGCATGATGAGCCACGTGATCAGTGCAGGATCAATTACGTGATCAGTGCATGATCAGTCACGTAACCAGTACATGGTTGCTACGTGATCGTTGCATGATCAGCCACGTGAGCAGAGCATGATAGCCACGTGATCAGTGCATGATCAGTCACGTGATCAGTACATGATCAGTCACGTGAACAGTGCATGATCATTTACGTGATCTGTGCATGATCAGTCACGTGACCAGTATATGGTTGCTACGTGATCATTCCATGACGAACACGTGAGCAGTGCATGATAGCCACGTGATGTGTGCATGAGTTACGTGAGCAGAGTATGATCAGCCACGTGATCAGTGCATGAGTGCACGTGATCAGTGCATGATATGTCACGTGACAGGTGTGTGATCAGCCACGTGAACAGTGCATGTTCAGCCACGTGATCAGTGCATGATAGCCACGTGATCAGTGCATGATCAGTTACGTGAGCAGTGTATGATCAGCCACGTGATCAGTGCATGGTCAGACACGTGAACAGTGTATGATCAGCCACGTGATCAGTGCATGATATCCAAGTGATCAGTGCATGATCATCACGTGATCAGTGTATGATCAGCCACGTGAACAGTGCATGCTCAGTCACGTGATCTGGGCCTGCTGAGCTGCGTGATTACTGTCTGCTCATCTGCTTGACAATTGCCAGCTGAGCTGCACGATTCCTGCCTGTCATCTGCTTGACAATTGCCAGCTGTGCTGCGTAATTCCTGCCTGCTCAGCTGCTTGATTATTGCCAGCTGAGCAGCATGATTCCTCACACCTGAGTTCCATGATTATTGCCTGCTGACTGTTTGATTCGTGCCTACTCAGCTCTTTGTTTATTGCCTCCAGAGGCACATGATCAGTGTATGATAGCAAACATGATCAGCGCATGATCAGTCACATGATCAGCGCCATTAAGTCACGTGATCACTACATGATAGTCATGTGATCAGTCCATGCTCAGTCACAGTATCAGTGCATGATCAGCCACGTGATCAGTGCATGATCTGTCACATGATTAGTGTATGATCATCCACGTGATCAGTGCATGGGCAGTCATGTGATCAGTGCATGATATAGACGTGATCAGTGCATGATCAGTCTCGTGATCAGTGCATGATAGCCACGTGATCAGTGCATGATCAGTCACCTGATGGGTGTATGATCATTCACGTGACCTGTACATGGTAGCTACATGATCATTGCATGATCAGCCACGTGAGTAGTGCATGATAGCCACGTGATCACTGCATGATCAGTCACGTGATCAGTGCATGATCAGTCATGTGACCAGTACATGGTAGCTGCGTGATCATGGCATGATCAGGCACGTGAGCAGTGCATGATAGCCACGTGATCAGTGCATGATCAGACACGTGATCAGTGCATGATCAGTCACGTGATCAGTGCATGATCAGCCACGTGATCAGTGCATGATCAGGCACGTGATCAGTGCATGATCAGCAAGTGATCAGTGCATGATAGCCACGTGATCAGTGCATGATCAGTCACGTGATCAGTGCATGATCAGTTATGTGATCAGTGCATGATCAGCCACGTGATCAGTGCATGATCAGCCACGTGATCAGTGCATGATCAATTACGTGATCAGTGCATGATCAGTCACGTGACCAGTACATGGTAGCTACGTGATCATTGCATGATCAGCCACGTGATCAGTGCATGATGTACGTGATCAGTGCATGATAGCCACGTGATCAGTGCATGATAGCCACGTGATCAGTGCATGATCAGTCACGTGATCGTGTGTGATCAGCCACGTGATCAGTGCATGATAGCCACGTGATCAGTGCATGACAACCACGTGATCAGTGCATGATAGCACGTGATCAGTGCATGATCAGTCACGTGATCATGTGTGATCAGCCACGTGATCAGTGCATGATCAGCCACATGATCAGTGCATGATCATTACGTGTCAGTGCATGATCAGTCACGTGATCAGTGCATGGTTGCTGCTGTGATCGTTGCATGATCAGCCACGTGATCAGTGCATGATAGCCACGTGATCAGTGCATGATCAGTCACGTGATCAGTGCATGATCAGTCACGTGAACAGTGCATGATCAGTCACGTGATCAGTGCATGATCAGTCACGTGACCAGTATGGTTGCTGCGTGTCATTCATTGACCACGTGAGCAGTGCATGATAGCCACGTGATGTGTGCATGAGTTACGTGAGCAGTGTATGATCAGCCACGTGATCAGTGCATGATGCCACGTGATCAGTGCATGATATGTCACGTGACAGGTGTATGATCAGCCACGTGAACAGTGCATGATCAGCCACGTGATCAGTGCATGATAGCCACGTGATCAGTGCATGATCAGTCACGTGATCAGTGCATGATCAGCCACGTGATCAGTGCATGATCAGTCACGTGCAGTGTGCATGATCAGCCACGTGATCAGTGCATGATATCCACGTGATCAGTGCATGATCATCACGTGATCAGTCCATGATCAGTCACGTGATCAGTGCATGATAGCTGCGTGATCATTGCATGATCAGCCACGTGATCAGTGCATGATAGCCACGTGATCAGTGCATGATCAGTCACGTGATCAGTGCATGATCAGTCACGTGATCAGTGCATGATCAGTCACGTGATCAGTGCATGATCAGTCACGTGATCAGTGCATGTCAGCACGTGATCAGTGCATGATCAGCCACGTGATCAGTGCATGATAGCGTGATCAGTGCATGATCAGTCACGTGATCAGTGCATGATCAGCCACGTGATCAGTGCATGATAGCCGTGATCAGTGCATGATCAGCCGTGATCAGTGCATGATAGCCACGTGATCAGTGCATGATCAGTCACGTGACATCTGTGTGATCAGCCACGTGATCAGTGCATGATATCCACGTGATCAGTGCAGGATCAGTTCGTGATCAGTGCATGATCAGTCACGTGACCAGTACATGGTTGCTCTGATCATTGCATGATCAGCCACGTGATCAGTGCATGATCAGCCACGTGATCAGTGCATGATCAGTCACGTGACCAGTACATGGTCAGCTACGTGATCAGTTGCATGATCAGCCACGTGAGCAGAGCATGATAGCCACGTGATCAGTGCATGATCAGTCACGTGATCAGTGCATGATCAGTCACGTGAACAGTGCATGATCATTTACGTGATCTGTGCATGATCAGTCACGTGCCAGTATATGAGTAGCTAGTGATCATTCCATGACGACCACGTGAGCAGTGCATGATAGCCACGTGATGTGTGCGATGAGTTACGTGAGCAGAGTATGATCAGCACGTGATCAGTGCATGAGTGCCACGTGATCAGTGCATGATATGTCACGTGACAGGTGTGTGATCAGCCACGTGAACAGTGCATGTTCAGCCACGTGATCAGTGCATGATAGCCACGTGATCAGTGCATGATCAGTTACGTGAGCAGTGTATGATCAGCCACGTGATCAGTGCATGGTCAGACACGTGAACAGTGTATGATCAGCCACGTGATCAGTGCATGATATCAAGTGATCAGTGCATGATCATCACGTCAGTGTATGATCAGCCACGTGAACAGTGCATGCTCAGTCACGTGATCTGGGCCTGCTGAGCTGCGTGATTACTGTCTGCTCATCTGCTTGACAATTGCCAGCTGAGCTGCACGATTCCTGCCTGTCATCTGCTTGACAATTGCCAGCTGTGCTGCGTAATTCCTGCCTGCTCAGCTGCTTGATTATTGCCAGCTGAGCAGCATGATTCCTCACCTGAGTTCCATGATTATTGCCTGCTGACTGTTTGATTCGTGCCTACTCAGCTCTTTGTTTATTGCCTCCAGAGGCACATGATCAGTGTATGATAGCAAACATGATCAGCATGATCAGTCACATGATCAGCGCCATTAAGTCACGTGATCACTACATGATAGTCATGTGATCAGTCATGCTCAGTCACGGTATCAGTGCATGATCAGCCACGTGATCAGTGCATGATCTGTCACATGATTAGTGTATGATCATCCACGTGATCAGTGCATGCAGTCATGTGATCAGTGCATGATATAGACGTGATCAGTGCATGATCAGTCAAGTGATCAGTGCATGATAGCCACGTGATCAGTGCATGATCAGTCACCTGATGGGTGTATGATCATTCACGTGACCTGTACATGGTAGCTACATGATCATTGCATGATGCCACGTGTCAGTGCATGATCAGCCACGTGATCAGTGCATGATCAGCCACGTGATCAGTGCATGATCAGTCACGTGATCAGTGCATGGTCAGTTGCGTGATCAGTGCATGATCAGCCACGTGATCAGTGCATGATCAGCCACGTGATCAGTGCATGATCAGTACGTGATCAGTGCATGATCAGTCACGTGATCAGTGCATGGTAGCTACGTGATCAGTGCATGATCAGCCACGTGATCAGTGCATGATAGCCACGTGATCAGTGCATGATAGCCATGATCAGTGCATGATCAGTCATGTGATACGGTGATCAGCCACGTGATCAGTGCATGATATCCACGTGATCAGTGCATGACAACCACGTGATCAGTGCATGATAGCCACGTGATCAGTGCATGATCAGTCACGTGATCATGTGTGATCAGCTACGTGATCAGTGCATGATGAGCCACGTGATCAGTGCAGGATCAATTACGTGATCAGTGCATGATCAGTCACGTGACCAGTACATGGTTGCTACGTGATCGTTGCATGATCAGCCACGTGAGCAGTGCATGATAGCCACGTGATCAGTGCATGATCAGTCACGTGATCAGTACATGATCAGTCACGTGAACAGTGCATGATCATTTACGTGATCTGTGCATGATCAGTCACGTGACCAGTATATGGTTGCTACGTGATCATTCCATGACGAGCCACGTGAGCAGTGCATGATAGCCACGTGATGTGTGCATGATTCCGTGAGCAGAGTATGATCAGCCACGTGATCAGTGCATGAGTGCCACGTGATCAGTGCATGATATGTCACGTGACAGGTGTGTGATCAGCCACGTGAACAGTGCATGTTCAGCCACGTGATCAGTGCATGATAGCCACGTGATCAGTGCATGATCAGTTACGTGAGCAGTGCATGATCAGCCACGTGATCAGTGCATGGTCAGACACGTGAACAGTGTATGATCAGCCACGTGATCAGTGCATGATATCCAAGTGATCAGTGCATGATCATCACGTGATCAGTGTATGATCAGCCACGTGAACAGTGCATGCTCAGTCACGTGATCTGGGCCTGCTGAGCTGCGTGATTACTGTCTGCTCATCTGCTTGACAATTGCCAGCTGAGCTGCACGATTCCTGCCTGTCATCTGCTTGACAATTGCCAGCTGTGCTGCGTAATTCCTGCCTGCTCAGCTGCTTGATTATTGCCAGCTGAGCAGCATGATTCCTCACAGCTGAGTTCCATGATTATTGCCTGCTGACTGTTTGATTCGTGCCTACTCAGCTCTTTGTTTATTGCCTCCAGAGGCACATGATCAGTGTATGATAGCAAACATGATCAGCGCATGATCAGTCACATGATCAGCGCCATTAAGTCACGTGATCACTACATGATAGTCATGTGATCAGTCCATGCTCAGTCACGTGTCAGTGCATGATCAGCCACGTGATCAGTGCATGATCTGTCATGATTAGTGTATGATCATCCACGTGATCAGTGCATGGGCAGTCATGTGATCAGTGCATGATATAGACGTGAACAGTGCATGATCAGTCTCGTGATCAGTGCATGATAGCCACGTGATCAGTGCATGATCAGTCACCTGATGGGTGTATGATCATTCACGTGACCTGTGCATGGTAGCTACATGATCATTGCATGATCAGCCACGTGAGTAGTGCATGATAGCCACGTGATCACTGCATGATCAGTCACGTGATCAGTGCATGATCAGTCATGTGACCAGTACATGGTAGCTGCGTGATCATGGCATGATCAGCCACGTGAGCAGTGCATGATAGCCACGTGATCAGTGCATGATCAGACGTGATCAGTGCATGATCATCACGTGATCAGTGCATGATCAGCCACGTGATCAGTGCATGATCAGGCACGTGATCAGTGCATGATCAGCCACGTGATCAGTGCATGATAGCCACGTGATCAGTGCATGATCAGTCACGTGATCAGTGCATGATCAGTCACGTGATCAGTGCATGATCAGCCACGTGATCAGTGCATGATCAGCCACGTGATCAGTGCATGATCAATTACATGATCAGTGCATGATCAGTCACGTGATCAGTGCATGATCAGCCACGTGATCAGTGCATGATCAGTCACGTGATCAGTGCATGATCAGCCACGTGATCAGTGCATGATCAGTCACGTGATCAGTGCATGATCAGTCACGTGACCAGTGCATGATGCTACGTGATCATTGCATGATCAGCCACGTGAGCAGTGCATGATAGCCACGTGATCAGTGCATGATCAGTCACGTGATCAGTGCATGATCAGTCACGTGATCAGTGCATGATCAGCCACGTGATCAGTGCATGGTAGCTGCGTGATCATTCCATGACGAGCCACGTGAGCAGTGCATGATGCCACGTGAATGTGCATGAGTTACGTGAGCAGGTATGATCAGCCACGTGATCAGTGCATGAGTGCCACGTGATCAGTGCATGATATGTCACGTGACAGGTGTGTGATCAGCCACGTGAACAGTGCATGTTCAGCCACGTGATCAGTGCATGATAGCCACGTGATCAGTGCATGATCAGTTACGTGAGCAGTGCATGATCAGCCACGTGATCAGTGCATGGTCAGACACGTGAACAGTGTATGATCAGCCACGTGATCAGTGCATGATATCCAAGTGATCAGTGCATGATCATCACGTGATCAGTGTATGATCAGCCACGTGAACAGTGCATGCTCAGTCACGTGATCTGGGCCTGCTGAGCTGCGTGATTACTGTCTGCTCATCTGCTTGACAATTGCCAGCTGAGCTGCACGATTCCTGCCTGTCATCTGCTTGACAATTGCCAGCTGTGCTGCGTAATTCCTGCCTGCTCAGCTGCTTGATTATTGCCAGCTGAGCAGCATGATTCCTCACACTGAGTTCCATGATTATTGCCTGCTGACTGTTTGATTCGTGCCTACTCAGCTCTTTGTTTATTGCCTCCAGAGGCACATGATCAGTGTATGATAGCAAACATGATCAGCGCATGATCAGTCACATGATCAGTGCCATTAAGTCACGTGATCACTACATGATAGTCATGTGATCAGTCCATGCTCAGTCACAGTATCAGTGCATGATCAGCCACGTGATCAGTGCATGATCTGTCACATGATTAGTGTATGATCATCCACGTGATCAGTGCATGGGCAGTCATGTGATCAGTGCATGATATAGACGTGATCAGTGCATGATCAGTCACGTGATCAGTGCATGATAGCCACGTGATCAGTGCATGATCAGTCACCTGATGGGTGTATGATCATTCACGTGACCTGTACATGGTAGCTACATGATCATTGCATGATCAGCCACGTGAGTAGTGCATGATAGCCACGTGATCAGTGCATGATCAGTCACGTGATCAGTGCATCATCTGTCAGTGTGATCAGCCACGTGATCAGTGCATGATAGCCCGTGATCAGTGCATGATCAGCCACGTGATCAGTGCATGATCAGCCACGTGATCAGTGCATGATCAGTCACGTGATCAGTATGATCAGCACGTGATCAGTGCACCACGTGATCAGTGCATGATCATGTGATCAGTGCATGATCAGTGATCAGTGCATGATCAGTCACGTGATCAGTGCATGATAGCCACGTGATCAGTGCATGATCAGTCACGTGATCAGTGCATGATCAGACGTGATCAGTGCATGATCAGTCACGTGATCAGTGCATGATCAGCCACGTGATCAGTGCATGATCAGTCACGTGATCAGTGCATGATCAGTCACGAGATCAGTGCATGGTAGCTACGTGATCAGTGCATGATCAGCCACGTGATCAGTGCATGATCAGCCACGTGATCAGTGCATGAGTCACCACGTGATCAGTGCATGATCAGTCACGTGATCAGTGCATGATCAGCCACGTGATCAGTGCATGATCAGCCACGTGATCAGTGCATGATCAGTTACGTGATCAGTGCATGATCAGTCCACGTGATCAGTGCATGGTAACTACGTGATCATTGCATGATCAGCTACGTGATCAGTGCATGATGCCGTGATCAGTGCATGATCAGCCACGTGATCAGTGCATGATCAGTCATGTGATCGTGTGTGATCAGCCACGTGATCAGTGCATGATAGCCACGTGATCAGTGCATGACAGCCACGTGATCAGTGCATGATAGCCCGTGATCAGTGCATGATCAGTCACGTGATACATGTGTGATCAGCCACGTGATCAGTGCATGATGAGCCACGTGATCAGTGCAGGATCAATTACGTGATCAGTGCATGATCAGTCACGTGACCAGTACATGGTGCTCACGTGATCGTTGCATGATCAGCCACGTGAGCAGAGCATGATAGCCACGTGATCAGTGCATGATCAGTCACGTGATCAGTACATGATCAGTCACGTGAACAGTGCATGATCATTTACGTGATCAGTGCATGATCAGTCACGTGACCAGTATATGGTAGCTACGTGATCATTCCATGACAGCCACGTGAGCAGTGCATGATAGCCACGTGATGTGTGCATGAGTTACGTGAGCAAGTATGATCAGCCACGTGATCAGTGCATGAGTGCCACGTGATCAGTGCATGATATGTCACGTGACAGGTGTGTGATCAGCCACGTGATCAGTGCATGTTCAGCCACGTGATCAGTGCATGATAGCCACGTGATCAGTGCATGATCAGTTACGTGAGCAGTGTATGATCAGCCACGTGATCAGTGCATGGTCAGACACGTGAACAGTGTATGATCAGCCACGTGATCAGTGCATGATATCCAAGTGATCAGTGCATGATCATCACGTGATCAGTGTATGATCAGCCACGTGAACAGTGCATGCTCAGTCACGTGATCTGGGCCTGCTGAGCTGCGTGATTACTGTCTGCTCATCTGCTTGACAATTGCCAGCTGAGCTGCACGATTCCTGCCTGTCATCTGCTTGACAATTGCCAGCTGTGCTGCATAATTCCTGCCTGCTCAGCTGCTTGATTATTGCCAGCTGAGCAGCATGATTCCTCACACTGAGTTCCATGATTATTGCCTACTGACTGTTTGATTCGTGCCTACTCAGCTCTTTGTTTATTGCCTCCAGAGGCACATGATCAGTGTATGATAGCAAACATGATCAGCGCATGATCAGTCACATGATTAGCGCCATTAAGTCACGTGATCACTATATGATAGTCATGTGATCAGTCCATGCTCAGTCACAGTATCAGTGCATGATCAGCCACGTGATCAGTACATGATCTGTCACATGATTAGTGTATGATCATCCACGTGATAAGTGCATGGGCAGTCATGTGATCAGTGCATGATATCGTGAATCAGTGCATGATCAGTCATGATCAGTGCATGATAGCCACGTGATCAGTGCATGATCAGTTGATCTGATGATCAGGTGATAGTGCATGATTCACGTGATCAGTGCATGATCAGCCACGTGATCAGTGCATGATCAGCCACGTGATCAGTGCATGATCAGACACGTGATCAGTGCATGATCAGTCACGTGATCAGTGCATGATCAGCCACATGATCAGTGCATGATCAGCCACGTGATCAGTGCATGATAGCCACGTGATCAGTGCATGATCAGCCACGTGATCAGTGCATGATCAGTCACGTGATCAGTGCATGATCAGTCACGTGATCAGTGCATGATCAGCACGTGATCAGTGCATGATCAGCCACATGATCAGTGCATGATCAATTACGTGATCAGTGCATGATCAGTCACGTGACCAGTACATGGTAGCTACGTGATCATTGCATGATCAGCCACGTGATCAGTGCATGATAGCCACGTGATCAGTGCATGATCAGTGTCAGTGCATGATCAGTGATCATGTGTGATCAGCCACGTGATCAGTGCATGATCATCCACGTGATCAGTGCATGACAGCCACGTGATCAGTGCATGATAGCCACGTGATCAGTGCATGATCAGTCACTGATCATGTGTGATCAGCCACGTGATCAGTGCATGATAGCCACGTGATCAGTGCATGATCATTCGTGATCAGTGCATGATCAGTCACGTGATCAGTGCATGGTTGCGCGTGATCAGTGCATGATCAGCCACGTGATCAGTGCATGATCAGCCACGTGATCAGTGCATGATCAGCACGTGATCAGTGCATGATCAGTCACGTGATCAGTGCATGATCAGTCACGTGATCAGTGCATGATCAGCCACGTGATCAGTGCATGGTCAGCACGTGATCAGTGCATGATCAGCCACGTGATCAGTGCATGATATGATCCCGTGATCAGTGCATGATCAGCCACGTGATCGGTGCATGATAGCCACGTGATCAGTGCATGATCAGTCACGTGATACAGTGTGATCAGTGCGTGATCAGTGCATGATAGCCACGTGATCAGTGCATGATGCCGTGATCAGTGCATGATAGTCACGTGATCAGTGCATGATCAGCCACGTGATCAGTGCATGATCAGCCACGTGATCAGTGCATGATAGCCACGTGATCAGTGCATGATCAGTCACGTGAGCAGTGCATGATAGCCACGTGATCAGTGCATGATCAGCCACGTGATCAGTGCATGATCAGTCACGTGATCAGTGCATGATCAGTCACGTGATCAGTGCATGATCAGTCACGTGATCAGTGCATGATCAGCCACGTGATCAGTGCATGATCAGCCACGTGATCAGTGCATGATCAGTCACGTGATCAGTGCATGATCAGTCACGTGATCAGTGCATGATCAGTCACGTGATCAGTGCATGATCAGCCACGTGATCAGTGCATGATCAGCCACGTGATCAGTGCATGATCAGTCACGTGATCAGTGCATGATCAGCCACGTGATCAGTGCATGATCAGCCACGTGATCAGTGCATGATAGCCACGTGATCAGTGCATGATCAGCCACGTGATCAGTGCATGAGCCACGTGATCAGTGCATGATCAGTCATGTGATCGTGTGTGATCAGCCACGTGATCAGTGCATGATATCCACGTGATCAGTGCATGATCAGCCACGTGATCAGTGCATGAGCCACGGGATCAGTGCATGATCAGTCACGTGATACATGTGTGATCAGCCACGTGATCAGTGCATGATGAGCCACGTGATCAGTGCAGGATCAATTACGTGATCAGTGCATGATCAGTCACGTGACAAGTACATGGTTGCTACGTGATCGTTGCATGATCAGCCACGTGAGCAGAGCATGATAGCCACGTGGTCAGTGCATGATCAGTCACGTGATCAGTGCATGATCAGTCACGTGATCAGTGCATGATCATTTACGTGATCAGTGCATGATCAGTCACGTGACCAGTATATGGTTGCTACGTGATCATTCCATGACGAGCCACGTGAGCAGTGCATGATAGCCACGTGATGTGTGCATGATTCGTGAGCAGAGTATGATCAGCCACGTGATCAGTGCATGAGTGCCACGTGATCAGTGCATGATATGTCACGTGACAGGTGTGTGATCAGCCACGTGAACAGTGCATGTTCAGCCACGTGATCAGTGCATGATAGCCACGTGATCAGTGCATGATCAGTTACGTGAGCAGTGTATGATCAGCCACGTGATCAGTGCATGGTCAGACACGTGAACAGTGTATGATCAGCCACGTGATCAGTGCATGATATCCAAGTGATCAGTGCATGATCATCACGTGATCAGTGTATGATCAGCCACGTGAACAGTGCATGCTCAGTCACGTGATCTGGGCCTGCTGAGCTGCGTGATTACTGTCTGCTCATCTGCTTGACAATTGCCAGCTGAGCTGCACGATTCCTGCCTGTCATCTGCTTGACAATTGCCAGCTGTGCTGCGTAATTCCTGCCTGCTCAGCTGCTTGATTATTGCCAGCTGAGCAGCATGATTCACACTGAGTTCCATGATTATTGCCTGCTGACTGTTTGATTCGTGCCTACTCAGCTCTTTGTTTATTGCCTCCAGAGGCACATGATCAGTGTATGATAGCAAACATGATCAGCGCATGATCAGTCACATGATCAGCGCCATTAAGTCACGTGATCACTACATGATAGTCATGTGATCAGTCCATGCTCAGTCACGGTATCAGTGCATGATCAGCCACGTGATCAGTGCATGATCTGTCACATGATTAGTGTATGATCATCCACGTGATCAGTGCTGGGCAGTCATGTGATCAGTGCATGATATAGACGTGATCAGTGCATGATCAGTCTCGTGATCAGTGCATGATAGCCACGTGATCAGTGCATGATCAGTCACCTGATGGGTGTATGATCATTCACGTGACCTGTACATGGTAGCTACATGATCATTGCATGATCAGCCACGTGAGTAGTGCATGATAGCCACGTGATCACTGCATGATCAGTCACGTGATCAGTGCATGATCAGTCATGTGACCAGTACATGGTAGCTGCGTGATCATGGCATGATCAGCCACGTGAGCAGTGCATGATAGCCACGTGATCAGTGCATGATCAGTCACGTGATCAGTGCATGATCAGTCACGTGATCAGTGCATGATCAGCCACGTGATCAGTGCATGATCAGCCACGTGATCAGTGCATGATCAGCCACGTGATCAGTGCATGATAGCCAGTCAGTGCATGATCAGTCACGTGATCAGTTGATGTGATCAGTGCATGATCAGCCACGTGATCAGTGCATGATCAGCCACGTGATCAGTGCATGATCAATTACGTGATCAGTGCATGATCAGTCACGTGATCAGTACATGATAGCTACGTGATCAGTGCATGATCAGCCACGTGATCAGTGCATGATAGCCACGTGATCAGTGCATGATAGCCACGTGATCAGTGCATGATCAGTCACGTGATCGTGTGTGATCAGCACGTGATCAGTGCATGATATCCACGTGATCAGTGCATGACAGCCACGTGATCAGTGCATGATAGCCACGTGATCAGTGCATGATCAGTCACGTGATCATGTGTGATCAGCCACGTGATCAGTGCATGATGAGCCACGTGATCAGTGCATGATCAATTACGTGATCAGTGCATGATCAGTCACGTGACCAGTACATGGTTGCTACGTGATCGTGCATGATCAGCCACGTGAGCAGTGCATGATAGCCACGTGATCAGTGCATGATCAGTCACGTGATCAGTGCATGATCAGTCACGTGATCAGTGCATGATCATTCACGTGATCAGTGCATGATCAGTCACGTGACCAGTATATGGTTGCTACGTGATCATTCGTGATAGACCACGTGAGCAGTGCATGATAGCCACGTGATCAGTGCATGAGTTGCATTGAGCAGTGTATGATCAGCCACGTGATCAGTGCATGATGCCACGTGATCAGTGCATGATAGTCACGTGACAGTGTGTGATCAGCCACGTGATCAGTGCATGATCAGCCGTGATCAGTGCATGATAGCCACGTGATCAGTGCATGATCAGTCACGTGATCAGTGCATGATCAGCCACGTGATCAGTGCATGATCAGACACGTGATCAGTGCATGATCAGCCACGTGATCAGTGCATGATATCCACGTGATCAGTGCATGATCATCACGTGATCAGTGCATGATCAGCCACGTGATCAGTGCATGCTCAGTCACGTGATCAGGTGTGAGCTGCGTGATTATGTGCATGATCAGCCACGTGATCAGTGCATGATAGCCACGTGATCAGTGCATGATCAGTCACGTGATCAGTGCATGATCAGCACGTGATCAGTGCATGATCAGTCACGTGAGTGTATGATCAGCCACGTGATCAGTGCATGATAGCCACGTGATCAGTGCATGATCAGCCACGTGATCAGTGCATGATAGCCACGTGATCAGTGCATGATCAGTCACGTGATCAGTGCATGATCAGCCACGTGATCAGTGCATGATCAGTCACGTGATCAGTGCATGATCAGCCACGTGATCAGTGCATGATGTTGTGATCAGTATGATCAGCCGTGATCAGTGCATGATATCCATGATCAGTGCATGATGACACGTGTGATCAGTGCATGATAGCCACGTGATCAGTGCATGATCAGTCACGTGATACATGTGTGATCAGCCACGTGATCAGTACATGATGAGCACGGATCAGTGCATGATCAATTCATGATCAGTGCATGATCAGTCACATGACCAGTACATGGTTGCTACAGTGATCGTTGCATGATCAGCCACGTGAGCAGTGCATGATAGCGTGATCAGTGCATGATCAGTCACGTGATCAGTACATGATCAGTCACGTGAAGTGCATGATCATTCGTGATCAGTGCATGATCAGTCACGTGACCAGTATATGGTAGCTCACGTGATCAGTGCATGATCAGCCACGTGATCAGTGCATGATAGCCACGTGATCAGTGCATGATCACCATGATCAGTGTATGATCAGCCGTGATCAGTGCATGATTCCACGTGATCAGTGCATGATAGTCACGTGATCAGTGCATGATCAGCCACGTGATCAGTGCATGTTCAGCGTGATCAGTGCATGATAGCCACGTGATCAGTGCATGATCAGTTGTGATGAGTGTATGATCAGCCACGTGATCAGTGCATGGTCAACGTGATCAGTGTATGATCAGCCACGTCAGTGCATGATATCCACGTGATCAGTGCATGATCAGCCACGTGATCAGTGCATGAGCCACGTGATCAGTGCATGATCAGTCACGTGATACATGTGTGATCAGCACGTGATCAGTGCATGATGAGCCACGTGATCAGTGCATGATCAATTCGTGATCAGTGCATGATCAGTCACATGACCAGTACATGGTTGCTACGTGATCGTTGCATGATCAGCCACGTGAGCAGTGCATGATAGCCACGTGATCAGTGCATGATCAGTCACGTGATCAGTGCATGATCAGTCACGTGATCAGTGCATGATCATTTACGTGATCAGTGCATGATCAGTCACGTGACCAGTATATGGTTGCTCGTGATCATTCCGCGAGCCGTGATCAGTGCATGATAGCCACGTGATGCGTGTGATGAGTTACGTGATCAGTGTATGATCAGCCGTGATCAGTGCATGAGTGCCACGTGATCAGTGCATGATAGTCACGTGACAGTCTGTGATCATGCGTGATCAGTGCATGATCAGCCACGTGATCAGTGCATGATAGCCACGTGATCAGTGCATGATCCGTTACGTGATCAGTGCATGATCAGCCACGTGATCAGTGCATGATCATGCGTGATCAGTGCATGTGATCAGCCACGTGATCAGTGCATGATATCCACGTGATCAGTGCATGATCATCCGTGATCAGTGTATGATCAGCCACGTGATCAGTATGATCAGTCATGTGATCCAGTACATGGTAGCTGCGTGATCATGCATGATCAGCCACGTGATCAGTGCATGATAGCCACGTGATCAGTGCATGATCAGTCACGTGATCAGTGTATGATGTCACGTGATCAGTGCATGATCAGTCACGTGATCAGTGCATGATCAGCCACGTGATCAGTGCATGATAGCCACGTGATCAGTGCATGATCAGCCACGTGATCAGTGCATGAGCCACGTGATCAGTGCATGGTAGCACGTGATCAGTGCATGATAGCCACGTGATCAGTGCATGATCAGTTCGTGATCAGTGCATGATCAGCCACGTGATCAGTGCATGATCAACGTGATCAGTGTATGATCAGCCACGTGATCAGTGCATGATATCACGTGATCAGTGCATGATCAGCCACGTGATCAGTGCATGATAGCCGTGATCAGTGCATGATCAGTCACGTGATCAGTGTGATCAGCCACGTGATCAGTGCATGATCAGCCACGTGATCAGTGCATGATCAATTACGTGATCAGTGCATGATCAGTCACGTGATCAGTGCATGATTGCTACGTGATCAGTGCATGATCAGCCACGTGATCAGTGCATGATAGCCACGTGATCAGTGCATGATCAGTCACGTGATCAGTGCATGATCAGTCACGTGATCAGTGCATGATCAGTCACGTGATCAGTGCATGATCAGTCACGTGATCAGTGCATGATAGCTACGTGATCAGTGCATGATCAGCCACGTGATCAGTGCATGATAGCCACGTGATCAGTGCATGAGTCACGTGATCAGTGTATGATCAGCACGTGATCAGTGCATGAGTTCCGTGATCAGTGCATGCTCAGCCACATGATCAGTGCATGATCAGCCACGTGAACAGTGCATGATCAGCCACGTGATCAGTGCATGATAGCCGTGATCAGTGCATGATCATTCGTGATCAGTGCATGATCAGCCACGTGATCAGTGCATGATCAGTCACGTGATCAGTGTGATCAGCCACGTGATCAGTGCATGATATCCACGTGATCAGTGCATGACAGCCACGTGATCAGTGCATGAGCACGTGATCAGTGCATGATCAGTCACGTGATACATGTGTGATCAGCGTCCAGTGCATGATGAGCCACGTGATCAGTGCAGGATCAATTACGTGATCAGTGCATGATCAGTCACGTGACCAGTACATGGTGCTACGTCGTTGCATGATCAGCCACGTGAGCAGAGCATGATAGCCACGTGATCAGTGCATGATCAGTCACGTGATCAGTGCATGATCAGTGTGAACAGTGCATGATCATTCGTGATCTGCATGATCAGTCACGTTACAGTATATGGTTACTCTGATCATTCATGACGAGCCACGTGAGCAGTGCATGATAGCCACGTGATGTGTGCATGATTACGTGAGCAGGTATGATCAGCCACGTGATCAGTGCATGAGTGCACGTGATCAGTGCATGATATGTCACGTGACAGGTGTGTGATCAGACGTGAACAGTGCATGTTCAGCCACGTGATCAGTGCATGATAGCCACGTGATCAGTGCATGATCAGTTACGTGAGCAGTGTATGATCAGCCACGTGATCAGTGCATGGTCAGACACGTGATCAGTGTATGATCAGCCACGTGATCAGTGCATGATATCCACGTGATCAGTGCATGATCAGCCACGTGATCAGTGCATGATCAGCCACGTGATCAGTGCATGATCAGTCACGTGATCATGTGATCAGCCACGTGATCAGTGCATGATCAGCCACGTGATCAGTGCATGATCAGCATTCGTGATCAGTGCATGATCAGTCACATGACAGTACATGGTAGCTACGTGATCATTGCATGATCAGCCACGTGAGCAGTGCATGATAGCCACGTGATCAGTGCATGATCAGCCACGTGATCAGTGCATGATCAGTCACATGATTAGTGCATGATCATCACGTGATCAGTGCATGATGATCATGTGATCAGTGCATGATATCAGTGATCAGTGCATGATCAGTCACGTGATCAGTGCATGATCAGCCACGTGATCAGTGCATGATCAGCCACGTGATCAGTGTATGATCATTCACGTGATCAGTGCATGATAGCTACATGATCAGTGCATGATCAGCACGTGATCAGTGCATGATAGCCACGTGATCAGTGCATGATCATCACGTGATGTGCATGATCAGTCACGTGACCAGTACATGGTAGCTACGTGATCATGGCATGATGATCAGCCACGTGATCAGTGCATGATAGCCACGTGATCAGTGCATGATCAGTCACGTGATCAGTGCATGATCAGTCACGTGATCAGTGCATGATCAGCCACGTGATCAGTGCATGATCAACACGTGATCAGTGCATGATCAGCCACGTGATCAGTGCATGATATCCGTCAGTGCATGATCAGCCACGTGATCAGTGCATGATAGCCACGTGATCAGTGCATGATCAGTCAACTGTGAAGTCAGCCGTGATCAGTGCATGATGAGCCACGTGATCAGTGCGGATCAGTGCAGTGATCAGTGCATGATCAGTCACATGACCAGTACATGGTTGCTACGTGATCGTTGCATGATCAGCCACGTGAGCAGAGCATGATAGCCACGTGGTCAGTGCATGATCAGTCACGTGATCAGTACATGATCAGTCACGTGAACAGTGCATGATCATATACGTGATCTTTGCATGATCAGTCACGTTACCAGTATATGGTTGCTCGTGATCATTCCATGACGACACGTGAGCAGTGCATGATAGCCACGTGATGTGTGCATGAGTTACGTGAGCAGAGTATGATCAGCCACGTGATCAGTGCATGAGTGCCACGTGATCAGTGCATGATATGTCACGTGACAGGTGTGTGATCAGCCACGTGAACAGTGCATGTTCAGCCACGTGATCAGTGCATGATAGCCACGTGATCAGTGCATGATCAGTTACGTGAGCAGTGCATGATCAGCCACGTGATCAGTGCATGGTCAGACACGTGAACAGTGTATGATCAGCCACGTGATCAGTGCATGATATCCAAGTGATCAGTGCATGATCATCACGTGATCAGTGTATGATCAGCCACGTGAACAGTGCATGCTCAGTCACGTGATCTGGGCCTGCTGAGCTGCGTGATTACTGTCTGCTCATCTGCTTGACAATTGCCAGCTGAGCTGCACGATTCCTGCCTGTCATCTGCTTGACAATTGCCAGCTGTGCTGCGTAATTCCTGCCTGCTCAGCTGCTTGATTATTGCCAGCTGAGCAGCATGATTCCTCACAGCTGAGTTCCATGATTATTGCCTGCTGACTGTTTGATTCGTGCCTACTCAGCTCTTTGTTTATTGCCTCCAGAGGCACATGATCAGTGTATGATAGCAAACATGATCAGCGCATGATCAGTCACATGATCAGCGCCATTAAGTCACGTGATCACTACATGATAGTCATGTGATCAGTCCATGCTCAGTCACGGTATCAGTGCATGATCAGCCACGTGATCAGTGCATGATCTGTCACATGATTAGTGTATGATCATCCACGTGATCAGTGCATGGGCAGTCATGTGATCAGTGCATGATATAGACGTGATCAGTGCATGATCAGTCTCGTGATCAGTGCATGATAGCCACGTGATCAGTGCATGATCAGTCACCTGATGGGTGTATGATCATTCACGTGACCTGTACATGGTAGCTACATGATCATTGCATGATCAGCCACGTGAGTAGTGCATGATAGCCACGTGATCACTGCATGATCAGTCACGTGATCAGTGCATGATCAGTCATGTGACCAGTACATGGTAGCTGCGTGATCATGGCATGATCAGCCACGTGAGCAGTGCATGATAGCCACGTGATCAGTGCATGATCACCACGTGATCAGTGCATGATCAGTCCGTGATCAGTGCATGATCAGCCATGATCAGTGCATGATCAGTCACGTGATCAGTGCATGTCAGCCACGTGATCAGTGCATGATAGCCACGTGATCAGTGCATGATCAGTCACGTGATCAGTGCATGATCAGTCACGTGATCAGTGTGCATGATCAGCCACGTGATCAGTGCATGATCAGCCATGATCAGTGCATGATCAGTCACGTGATCAGTGCATGATCAGTCGTGATCAGTGCATGATAGCTACGTGATCAGTGCATGATCAGCCACGTGATCAGTGCATGATAGCCGTGATCAGTGCATGATCAGTCACGTGATCAGTGCATGATAGCCACGTGATCAGTGCATGATCAGTCACGTGATCAGTGTATGATCAGCCACGTGATCAGTGCATGATATCCGTGATCAGTGCATGATTGCCACGTGATCAGTGCATGATAGCCACGTGATCAGTGCATGATCAGTCACGTGATCATGTGTGATCAGCCACGTGATCAGTGCATGATCAGCCACGTGATCAGTGGGATCAGATTCGTGATCAGTGCATGATCAGTCACGTGATCAGTGCATGATTGCTACGTGATCGTGCATGATCAGCCACGTGATCAGTGCATGATAGCCACGTGATCAGTGCATGATCATCCATTGATCAGTGCATGTCAACTGTGACAGTGCATGATCATTTCACGATAGTGCTGCATGATCAGTCACGTGACCAGTGCATGTTTGCTACGTGATCATTGCATGACAGCCACGTGAGCAGTGCATGATAGCCACGTGATGTGCATGAGTGCATTGAGCAGTGTGATCAGCCACGTGATCAGTGCATGATCCACGTGATCAGTGCATGATAGTCACGTGATCAGTGTGTGATCAGCCACGTGATCAGTGCATGATCAGCCACGTGATCAGTGCATGATAGCCACGTGATCAGTGCATGATCAGTCACGTGATCAGTGCATGATCAGCCACATGATCAGTGCATGATCAGCCACGTGATCAGTCATGATCAGCACGTGATCAGTGCATGATATCCACGTGATCAGTGCATGATCATCCATTGATCAGTGCATGATCAGCCACGTGATCAGTGCATGATCAGTCACGTGATCAGTGCATGATCACTGCGTGATCAGTGATCATGCGTGATCAGTGCATGATAGCCACATGATCAGTGCATGATCAGTTCGTGATCATGCATGATCAGCACTGATGTGCATGATCAGCCATTGATCAGTGCATGATCAGCATGAAGCCATGATATCCATGATGATGCACGTGATCAGTGCATGATAGCCACGTGATCAGTGCATGATCAGTCACGTGATCAGTGCATGATCAGCCACGTGATCAGTGCATGATATCCACGTGATCAGTGCATGATCAGCCACGTGATCAGTGCATGATCACGTGATCAGTGCATGATCAGTCACGTGATCATGTGTGATCAGCCACGTGATCAGTGCATGATGAGCCACGTGATCAGTGCATGATCAATTGCAGTGATCAGTGCATGATCAGTCACGTGATCAGTACATGGTTGCTCACGTGATCGTTGCATGATCAGCCACGTGAGCAGTGCATGATGACGTGATCAGTGCATGATCAGTCACGTGATCAGTGCATGATCAGTCACGTGATCAGTGCATGATCATTCGTGATCTGTGCGTCAGTCACGTGCAGTATATGGTAGCTACGTGATCATTGCATGATGAGCCGTGATCAGTGCATGATAGCCACATCAGTGCATGATAGTTACGTGATCAGTGTATGATCAGCCACGTGATCAGTGCATGATTCCACGTGATCAGTGCATGATAGTCACGTGACAGTGTGTGATCAGCCACGTGATCAGTGCATGATCAGCCACGTGATCAGTGCATGATAGCCACGTGATCAGTGCGATCAGTTACGTGATCAGTGCATGATCAGCCACGTGATCAGTGCATGATCACCACGTGATCAGTGTATGATCAGCCACGTGATCAGTGCATGATATCCACGTGATCAGTGCATGATCATCACGTGATCAGTGCATGATCAGCCACGTGATCAGTGCATGATCAGTCACGTGATCATGTGTGATCAGCCACGTGATCAGTGCATGATCAGCCACGTGATCAGTGCATGATCAGTTACGTCAGTGCATGATCAGTCACGTGACCAGTACATGGTTGCTACGTGATCGTTGCATGATCAGCCACGTGAGCAGTGCATGATAGCCACGTGATCAGTGCATGATCAGTCACGTGATCAGTGCATGATCAGTCACGTGATCAGTGCATGATCATTTACATGATCAGTGCATGATCAGTCACGTGACCAGTACATGGTAGCTACATGATCATTCCATGACAGCCACGTGATCAGTGCATGATAGCCACGTGATCAGTGCATGAGTCACGTGATCAGTGTATGATCAGCCATGATCAGTGCATGAGTGCCGTGATCAGTGCATGATATGTCACGTGACAGTGTGTGATCAGCCACGTGATCAGTGCATGATCAGCACGTGATCAGTGCATGATAGCCACGTGATCAGTGCATGATCAGTTACATGAGCAGTGCATGATCAGCCACGTGATCAGTGCATGATCAACCGTGATCAGTGCATGATCAGCCACGTGATCAGTGCATGATATCCGTGATCAGTATGATCATCACGTGATCAGTGCATGATCAGCACGTGATCAGTGCATGATCATCACGTGATCAGTGCATGATAGCTGCGTGATCATGCATGATCAGCCACGTGATCAGTGCATGATAGCCACGTGATCAGTGCATGATCATTCGTGATCAGTGCATGATCAGCCACGTGATCAGTGTGCATGATCTGACCACGTGATCAGTGCATGATCAGCCACGTGATCAGTGCATGATAGCCACGTGATCAGTGCATGATACGTGATCATCAGTGTAGATACCACGTGATCAGTGCATGATCAGCCACGTGATCAGTGCATGATCAGCCACGTGATCAGTGCATGATCAGTCACGTGATCAGTGCATGATGTCACGTGATCAGTGCATGATCAGCACGTGATCAGTGCATGATCAGCCACGTGATCAGTGCATGATAGCCACGTGATCAGTGCATGATCAGCCATGATCAGTGCATGAGCCAGTGATCAGTGCATGATCATCACGTGATCATGTGTGATCAGCCACGTGATCAGTGCATGATGAGCACGTGATCAGTGCATGATCAGTTCGTGATCAGTGCATGATCAGTCACGTGACCAGTGCATGGTTGCTTGATCATTGCATGATCAGCCACGTGATCAGTGCATGATAGCGTGATCAGTGCATGATCAGTCACGTGATCAGTGCATGATCAGTCACGTGATCAGTGCATGATCAGCCACGTGATCAGTGCATGATCAGTCACGTGACCAGTGCATGGTAGCTACGTGATCAGTGCATGATCAGCCACGTGATCAGTGCATGATAGCCACGTGATCAGTGCATGAGTCACGTGATCAGTGTATGATCAGCCACGTGATCAGTGCATGAGTCCACGTGATCAGTGCATGATATGTCACGTGATCAGTGTGTGATCAGCCACGTGATCAGTGCATGATCAGCCACGTGATCAGTGCATGATAGCCACGTGATCAGTGCATGATCAGTCACGTGATCAGTGCATGATCAGCCACGTGATCAGTGCATGAGTGCACACGTGATCAGTGCATGATCAGCACGTGATCAGTGCATGATATCCACGTGATCAGTGCATGATCAGCCACGTGATCAGTGCATGATAGCCACGTGATCAGTGCATGATCAGTCACGTGATCATGTGTGATCAGCCACGTGATCAGTGCATGATCAGCCACGTGATCAGTGCATGATCAATTACGTGATCAGTGCATGATCAGTCGTGATCAGTACATGGTTGCTACGTGATCGTTGCATGATCAGCCACGTGAGCAGTGCATGATAGCCACGTGATCAGTGCATGATCAGTCACGTGATCAGTATGATCAGTCACGTGATCAGTGCATGATCAGCTGCATGATCAGTGCATGATCAGTCACGTGATCAGTATATGGTTGCTACATGATCATTGCATGAGCACGTGATCAGTGCATGATAGCCACGTGATCAGTGCATGAGTTACGTGATCAGTGTATGATCAGCCACGTGATCAGTGCATGATGCCACGTGATCAGTGCATGATATGTCACGTGACAGTGCATGATCAGCCACGTGATCAGTGCATGATCAGCCACGTGATCAGTGCATGATAGCCACGTGATCAGTGCATGATCAGTCACGTGATCAGTGCATGATCAGCCACGTGATCAGTGCATGATCAGTCACGTGATCAGTGCATGATCAGCCACGTGATCAGTGCATGATATCCACGTGATCAGTGCATGATCAGCCACGTGATCAGTGCATGATCAGCCACGTGATCAGTGCATGATCAGTCACGTGATCATGTGTGATCAGCCACGTGATCAGTGCATGATCAGCCACGTGATCAGTGCATGATCAATTACGTGATCAGTGCATGATCAGTCACGTGATCAGTGCATGATAGCTACGTGATCAGTGCATGATCAGCCACGTGATCAGTGCATGATAGCCACGTGATCAGTGCATGATCAGCCACGTGATCAGTGCATGATCAGTCACGTGATCAGTGCATCATCACGTGATCAGTGCATGATCAGTCACGTGATCAGTGCATGATATAGACGTGATCAGTGCATGATCAGTCACGTGATCAGTGCATGATAGCCACGTGATCAGTGCATGATCAGCCACGTGATCAGTGCATGATCATTCACGTGATCAGTGCATGATAGCTACGTGATCATTGCATGATCAGCCACGTGATAGTGCATGATAGCCACGTGATCAGTGCATGATCAGTCACGTGATCAGTGCATGATCAGTCATGTGATCAGTACATGATAGCTGCGTGATCATGCATGATCAGCCACGTGATCAGTGCATGATAGCGTGATCAGTGCATGATCAGCCACGTGATCAGTGCATGATCAGTCACGTGATCAGTGCATGATCAGCCACGTGATCAGTGCATGATCAGTCACGTGATCAGTGCATGATCAGCCACGTGATCAGTGCATGATAGCCACGTGATCAGTGCATGATCAGTCACGTGATCAGTGCATGATCAGTCACGTGATCAGTGCATGATCAGCCACGTGATCAGTGCATGATCAGCCACGTGATCAGTGCATGATCAGTTACGTGATCAGTGCATGATCAGTCACGTGATCAGTGCATGATCATACGTGATCAGTGCATGATCAGCCACGTGATCAGTGCATGATAGCACGTGATCAGTGCATGATCAGCCACGTGATCAGTGCATGATAGCCACGTGATCAGTGCATGATCAGTCACGTGATACGTGTGTGATCAGCCACGTGATCAGTGCATGATATCCACGTGATCAGTGCATGATCAGCCACGTGATCAGTGCATGATAGCCACGTGATCAGTGCATGATCAGTCACGTGATCATGTGTGATCAGCCACGTGATCAGTGCATGATGAGCCACGTGATCAGTGCATGATCATTACGTGATCAGTGCATGATCAGTCCATGACCAGTACATGGTTGCTACGTGATCGTTGCATGATCAGCCACGTGAGCAGTGCATGATAGCCACGTGATCAGTGCATGATCAGTCACGTGATCAGTACATGATCAACGTGAACAGTGCATGATCATTCGTGATCAGTGCATGATCAGTCACGTGACCAGTATATGGTTCTTCGTGATCATTCATGACGAGCCACGTGAGCAGTGCATGATAGCCACGTGATGTGCATGAGTTGCGTGAGCAGAGTATGATCAGCCACGTGATCAGTGCATGAGTTCCACGTGATCAGTGCATGATAGTCACGTGACAGTGTGTGATCAGCCACGTGATCAGTGCATGATCAGCCACGTGATCAGTGCATGATAGCCACGTGATCAGTGCATGATCAGTTACGTGATCAGTGTATGATCAGCCACGTGATCAGTGCATGATCACACGTGATCAGTGTATGATCAGCCACGTGATCAGTGCATGATATCCACGTGATCAGTGCATGATCATCACGTGATCAGTGCATGATCAGCCGTGATCAGTGCATGATCAGTCACGTGATCAGTGCATGATAGCTGCGTGTCATGCATGATCATTGCAGTGATCAGTGCATGATAGCCCGTGATCAGTGCATGATCAGTCACGTGATCAGTGCATGATCAGTCACGTGATCAGTGCATGATAGCACGTGATCAGTGCATGATCAGTCACGTGATCAGTGCATGATAGCCACGTGATCAGTGCATGATCAGTCACGTGATCAGTGCATGATCAGTCACGTGATCAGTGCATGATCAGTCACGTGATCAGTGCATGATCAGCAAGTGATCAGTGCATGATCAGCCACGTGATCAGTGCATGATCATCACGTGATCAGTGCATGATCAGTCACGTGATCAGTGTGATCAGCCACGTGATCAGTGCATGATCAGCCACGTGATCAGTGCATGATCATTACGTGATCAGTGCATGATCAGTCACGTGATCAGTGCATGATAGCTACGTGATCATTGCATGATCAGCATGATCAGTGCATGATAGCCACGTGATCAGTGCATGATAGCCACGTGATCAGTGCATGATCAGTCACGTGATACGTGTGTGATCAGCACGTGATCAGTGCATGATATCACGTGATCAGTGCATGACAGCCACGTGATCAGTGCATGATGCACGTGATCAGTGCATGATCAGTCACGTGATACATGTGTGATCAGCCACGTGATCAGTGCATGATGAGCCACGTGATCAGTGCATGATCAGTCACGTGATCAGTGCATGATCAGTCACGTGACCAGTACATGATTGCTACGTGATCAGTGCATGATCAGCCACGTGAGCAGTGCATGATAGCCACGTGATCAGTGCATGATCAGTCACGTGATCAGTGCATGATCAGTCACGTGAACAGTGCATGATCATTTCGTGATCTTGCATGATCAGTCACGTGACCAGTATATGGTAGCTACGTGATCATTCCATGCGAGCCACGTGAGCAGTGCATGATAGCCACGTGATGTGTGCATGAGTTACGTGAGCAGAGTATGATCAGCCACGTGATCAGTGCATGAGTGCCACGTGATCAGTGCATGATATGTCACGTGACAGGTGTGTGATCAGCCACGTGAACAGTGCATGTTCAGCCACGTGATCAGTGCATGATAGCCACGTGATCAGTGCATGATCAGTTACGTGAGCAGTGTATGATCAGCCACGTGATCAGTGCATGGTCAGACACGTGAACAGTGTATGATCAGCCACGTGATCAGTGCATGATATCCAAGTGATCAGTGCATGATCATCACGTGATCAGTGTATGATCAGCCACGTGAACAGTGCATGCTCAGTCACGTGATCAGGGCCTGCTGAGCTGCGTGATTACTGTCTGCTCATCTGCTTGACAATTGCCAGCTGAGCTGCACGATTCCTGCCTGTCATCTGCTTGACAATTGCCAGCTGTGCTGCGTAATTCCTGCCTGCTCAGCTGCTTGATTATTGCCAGCTGAGCAGCATGATTCCTCACACTGAGTTCCATGATTATTGCCTGCTGACTGTTTGATTCGTGCCTACTCAGCTCTTTGTTTATTGCCTCCAGAGGCACATGATCAGTGTATGATAGCAAACATGATCAGCGCATGATCAGTCACATGATCAGCGCCATTAAGTCACGTGATCACTACATGATAGTCATGTGATCAGTCCATGCTCAGTCACGGTATCAGTGCATGATCAGCCACGTGATCAGTGCATGATCTGTCACATGATTAGTGTATGATCATCCACGTGATCAGTGCATGGGCAGTCATGTGATCAGTGCATGATATAGCGTGATCAGTGCATGATCAGTCTCGTGATCAGTGCATGATAGCCACGTGATCAGTGCATGATCAGTCACCTGATGGGTGTATGATCATTCACGTGACCTGTACATGGTAGCTACATGATCATTGCATGATCAGCCACGTGAGTAGTGCATGATAGCCACGTGATCACTGCATGATCAGTCACGTGATCAGTGCATGATCAGTCATGTGACCAGTACATGGTAGCTGCGTGATCATGGCATGATCAGCCACGTGAGCAGTGCATGATAGCCACGTGATCAGTGCATGATCAGTCACGTGATCAGTGCATGATCAGTCACGTGATCAGTGCATGATCAACAGTGATCAGTGCATGATCAGTGCGTGATCAGTCATGATCAGCCACGTGATCAGTGCATGATCAGACACGCGTGATCAGTGTCATGTCAGATCCACGTGATCAGTGCATGATGCACATGATCAGTGCATGATCAGTCACGTGATCAGTGCATGATCAGTCACGTGATCAGTGCATGATCAGCGTGATCAGTGCATGATCAGCCACGTCAGTGCATGATCAGTTCGTGATCAGTGCATGATCAGTCACGTGACCAGTGCATGGTAGCTCGTGATGATCATTGCATGATCAGCCACGTGATCAGTGCATGATAGCCACGTGATCAGTGCATGATAGCCACGTGATCAGTGCATGATCAGTCATGATCGTGTGTGATCAGCCACGTGATCAGTGCATGATATCCACGTGATCAGTGCATGACAGCCACGTGATCAGTGCATGATCAGCCACGTGATCAGTGCATGATCAGTCACGTGATCAGTGCATGATCAGCCACGTGATCAGTGCATGATCAGCTCAGCATGATCAATTCAGTGATCAGTATGATCAGCCACGTGATCAGTGCATGATTGCCACGTGATCAGTGCATGATCAGTCACGTGATCAGTGCATGATCAGCCATGATCAGTGCATGTAGTCACTGATCAGTGCATGTCACGTGATCATGTGCATAGCACGTGATCAGTGCATGATCAGTCACGTGATCAGTGCAGTCATTGCATGATCTGTGCATGATCAGTCACGTGACCAGTATATGGTAGCTCGTGATCATTCCGCGAGCCATGAGGTGCATGATAGCCACGTGATGTGTGCATGATCAGTCACGTGAGCAGAGTATGATCAGCCACGTGATCAGTGCATGAGTGCCACGTGATCAGTGCATGATATGTCACGTGACAGTGTGTGATCAGCCACGTGATCAGTGCATGATCAGCCACGTGATCAGTGCATGATAGCCACGTGATCAGTGCATGATCAGTTCACGTGAGCAGTGTATGATCAGCCACGTGATCAGTGCATGGTCAGACACGTGAACAGTGTATGATCAGCCACGTGATCAGTGCATGATATCCACGTGATCAGTGCATGATCATCACGTGATCAGTGTATGATCAGCCACGTGAACAGTGCATGCTCAGTCACGTGATCAGGGCCTGCTGAGCTGCGTGATTACTGTCTGCTCATCTGCTTGACAATTGCCAGCTGAGCTGCACGATTCCTGCCTGTCATCTGCTTGACAATTGCCAGCTGTGCTGCGTTTCCTGCCTGCTCAGCTGCTTGATTATTGCCAGCTGAGCAGCATGATTCCTCACAGCTGAGTTCCATGATTATTGCCTGCTGACTGTTTGATTCGTGCCTACTCAGCTCTTTGTTTATTGCCTCCAGAGGCACATGATCAGTGTATGATAGCAAACATGATCAGCGCATGATCAGTCACATGATCAGCGCCATTAAGTCACGTGATCACTACATGATAGTCATGTGATCAGTCCATGCTCAGTCACGGTATCAGTGCATGATCAGCCACGTGATCAGTGCATGATCAGCCACGTGATCAGTGCATGATCAGCCACGTGATCAGTGCATGATCAGTCACGTGATCAGTGCATGATCAGGCACGTGATCAGTGCATGATCAGCCACGTGATCAGTGCATGATAGCCACGTGATCAGTGCATGATCAGTCACCTGATGGGTGTATGATCAGTCACGTGACCAGTACATGGTAGCTACATGATCATTGCATGATCAGCCACGTGAGTAGTGCATGATAGCCACGTGATCAGTGCATGATCAGTCACGTGATCAGTGCATGATCAGTCATGTGATCAGTGCATGCCAGGCACGTGATCAGTGCATGATCAGCCACGTGATCAGTGCATGATCAGCCACGTGATCAGTGCATGATCAGTCACGTGATCAGTGCATGATCAGTCACGTGATCAGTGCATGATCAGTCACGTGATCAGTACATGGTAGCTCGTGATCAGTGCATGATCAGCCGTGATCAGTGCATGATCAGCCACGTGATCAGTGCATGATAGCCACGTGATCAGTGCATGATCAGTCATGTGATCAGTGTGTGATCAGCCACGTGATCAGTGCATGATATCCACGTGATCAGTGCATGATCAGCCACGTGATCAGTGCATGAGCCACGTGATCAGTGCATGATCAGTCACGTGATCATGTGTGATCAGCCACGTGATCAGTGCATGATCAGCCACGTGATCAGTGCATGATCAATTCGTGATCAGTGCATGATTGCTACGTGATCAGTGCATGATCAGCCACGTGAGCAGTGCATGATAGCCACGTGATCAGTGCATGATCAGTCACGTGATCAGTGCATGATCAGTCACGTGATCAGTGCATGATCATTTACGTGATCAGTGCATGATCAGTCACGTGACCAGTATATGGTAGCTACGTGATCATTCCATGAGCCACGTGAGCAGTGCATGATAGCCACGTGATGTGTGCATGATCAGTTCGTGAGCAGTATGATCAGCCACGTGATCAGTGCATGAGTGCCACGTGATCAGTGCATGATATGTCACGTGACAGGTGTGTGATCAGCCACGTGATCAGTGCATGTTCAGCCACGTGATCAGTGCATGATAGCCACGTGATCAGTGCATGATCAGTTACGTGAGCAGTGTATGATCAGCCACGTGATCAGTGCATGGTCAGACACGTGAACAGTGTATGATCAGCCACGTGATCAGTGCATGATATCCAAGTGATCAGTGCATGATCATCACGTGATCAGTGTATGATCAGCCACGTGAACAGTGCATGCTCAGTCACGTGATCAGGGCCTGCTGAGCTGCGTGATTACTGTCTGCTCATCTGCTTGACAATTGCCAGCTGAGCTGCACGATTCCTGCCTGTCATCTGCTTGACAATTGCCAGCTGTGCTGCGTAATTCCTGCCTGCTCAGCTGCTTGATTATTGCCAGCTGAGCAGCATGATTCCTCACAGCTGAGTTCCATGATTATTGCCTGCTGACTGTTTGATTCGTGCCTACTCAGCTCTTTGTTTATTGCCTCCAGAGGCACATGATCAGTGTATGATAGCAAACATGATCAGTGCATGATCAGTCACATGATCAGCGCCATTAAGTCACGTGATCACTACATGATAGTCATGTGATCAGTCCATGCTCAGTCACGGTATCAGTGCATGATCAGCCACGTGATCAGTGCATGATCAGCCACGTGATCAGTGCATGATCAGCCACGTGATCAGTGCATGATCAGTCACGTGATCAGTGCATGATCAGGCACGTGATCAGTGCATGATCAGCCACGTGATCAGTGCATGATAGCCACGTGATCAGTGCATGATCAGTCACTGATGGGTGTATGATCAGTCACGTGACCAGTACATGGTAGCTACATGATCATTGCATGATCAGCCACGTGAGTAGTGCATGATAGCCACGTGATCAGTGCATGATCAGTCACGTGATCAGTGCATGATCAGTCATGTGATCAGTGCATGATCAGCCACGTGATCAGTGCATGATCAGCCACGTGATCAGTGCATGATAGCCACGTGATCAGTGCATGATCAGTCACGTGATCAGTGCATGATCAGTCACGTGATCAGTGCATGATCAGCCACGTGATCAGTGCATGATCAGCCACGTGATCAGTGCATGATCAGTCACGTGATCAGTGCAGTCACGTGATCAGTATGCAGTAGCTGGTGATCAGTGCATGATCAGCCACGTGATCAGTGCATGATAGCCACGTGATCAGTGCATGATCAGTCACGTGATCAGTGCATGATCAGTCACGTGATCAGTGCATGATCAGTCACGTGATCAGTGCATGATCAGTTACGTGATCAGTGCATGAAGTCGTGATCAGTGCATGATAGCTACGTGATCAGTGCATGATCAGCCACGTGATCAGTGCATGATAGCCACGTGATCAGTGCATGATCAGTCACGTGATCAGTGCATGATCAGCCACGTGATCAGTGCATGATCAGTCACGTGATCAGTGCATGATATAGCCGTGATCAGTGCATGATCAGTCACGTGATCAGTGTGATCAGCCACGTGATCAGTGCATGATAGCCACGTGATCAGTGCATGATAGCCAGTGATCAGTGCATGATCAGTCACGTGATCAGTGCATGATCAGCCACGTGATCAGTGCATGATCAGCCACGTGATCAGTGCATGATCATCACGTGATCAGTGCATGATCAGCCACGTGATCAGTGCATGATCAGCCACGTGATCAGTGCATGATCAGCCACGTGATCAGTGCATGATCAGTCCACGTGATCAGTGCATGATCAGTCACGTGATCAGCATGATCAGTCCGTGATCAGTGCATGATCAGCCACGTGATCAGTGCATGATAGCCACGTGATCAGTGCATGATCAGTCACGTGATCAGTGCATGATCAGTCACGTGATCAGTGCATGATCAGCCACGTGATCAGTGCATGATCAGCCACGTGATCAGTGCATGATCAGCCACGTGATCAGTGCATGATCAGCCACGTGATCAGTGCATGATCAGTCACGTGATCAGTGCATGATCAGTCACGTGATCAGTGCATGATCATTTACGTGATCAGTGCATGATCAGTCACGTGACCAGTATATGGTAGCTACGTGATCATTCCATGACAGCCACGTGAGCAGTGCATGATAGCCACGTGATGTGTGCATGATCAGTTACGTGATCAGTGTATGATCAGCCACGTGATCAGTGCATGAGTGCCACGTGATCAGTGCATGATAGTCACGTGACAGGTGTGTGATCAGCCACGTGATCAGTGCATGATTCAGCCACGTGATCAGTGCATGATAGCCACGTGATCAGTGCATGATCAGTTACGTGAGCAGTGTATGATCAGCCACGTGATCAGTGCATGGTCAGACACGTGATCAGTGTATGATCAGCCACGTGATCAGTGCATGATATCCAAGTGATCAGTGCATGATCATCACGTGATCAGTGTATGATCAGCCACGTGAACAGTGCATGCTCAGTCACGTGATCAGGGCCTGCTGAGCTGCGTGATTACTGTCTGCTCATCTGCTTGACAATTGCCAGCTGAGCTGCACGATTCCTGCCTGTCATCTGCTTGACAATTGCCAGCTGTGCTGCGTAATTCCTGCCTGCTCAGCTGCTTGATTATTGCCAGCTGAGCAGCATGATTCCTCACAGCTGAGTTCCATGATTATTGCCTGCTGATTGATTCGTGCCTACTCAGCTCTTTGTTCATTGCCTCCAGAGGCATGATCAGTGTATGACACCAAACATGATCAGCATGATCAGTCACATGATCAGTGCATGATCAGTCAGTGATCAGTGCATGATCAGTCATGTGATCAGTGCATGATCAGTCACGTGATCAGTGCATGATAGCTGCGTGATCAGTGCATGATCAGCCACGTGATCAGTGCATGATAGGTGATCAGTGCATGATCAGTCGTGATCAGTGCATGATCAGTCACGTGATCAGTGCATGATCAGTCACGTGATCAGTGCATGATAGCCACGTGATCAGTGCATGATCAGTCACGTGATGATAATGATCAGTCACGTGATCAGTGCATGATAGCCACGTGATCAGTGCATGATCAGTCACGTGATCAGTGCATGATCAGTTACGTGATACATGTGTGATCAGCCACGTGATCAGTGCATGATGAGCACGTGATCAGTGCATGATCAATTACGTGATCAGTGCATGATCAGTCACGTGACCAGTACATGGTTGCTACGTGATCGTTGCATGATCAGCCACGTGAGCAGTGCATGATAGCCACGTGATCAGTGCATGATCAGTCACGTGATCAGTGCATGATCAGTCACGTGATCAGTGCATGATCATTTACGTGATCAGTGCATGATCAGTCACGTGACCAGTATATGGTAGCTACGTGATCATTGCATGATCAGCCACGTGAGCAGTGCATGATAGCCACGTGATCAGTGCATGATCAGTTACGTGAGCAGTGTATGATCAGCCACGTGATCAGTGCATGAGTGCACGTGATCAGTGCATGATATGTCACGTGATCAGTGTGTGATCAGCCACGTGATCAGTGCATGATGCCACGTGATCAGTGCATGATCAGCACGTGATCAGTGCATGATCAGCCACGTGATCAGTGCATGATCAGCCACGTGATCAGTGCATGATATCCACGTGATCAGTGCATGATCAGTCACGTGATCAGTGTATGATCAGCCACGTGAACAGTGCATGCTCAGTCACGTGATCAGGGCCTGCTGAGCTGCGTGATTACTGTCTGCTCATCTGCTTGACAATTGCCAGCTGAGCTGCACGATTCCTGCCTGTCATCTGCTTGACAATTGCCAGCTGTGCTGCGTAATTCCTGCCTGCTCAGCTGCTTGATTATTGCCAGCTGAGCAGCATGATTCCTCACACCTGAGTTCCATGATTATTGCCTGCTGACTGTTTGATTCGTGTACTCAGCTCTTTGTTTATTGCCTCCAGAGGCACATGATCAGTGTATGATAGCAAACATGATCAGCGCATGATCAGTCACATGATCAGCGCCATTAAGTCAAATCACTACATGATAGTCATGTGATCAGTCCATGCTCAGTCACGGTATCAGTGCATGATCAGCCACGTGATCAGTGCATGATCTGTCACATGATTAGTGTATGATCATCCACGTGATCAGTGCATGCAGTCATGTGATCAGTGCATGATATAGCGTGATCAGTGCATGATCAGTCTCGTGATCAGTGCATGATAGCCACGTGATCAGTGCATGATCAGTCACCTGATGGGTGTATGATCATTCACGTGACCTGTACATGGTAGCTACATGATCATTGCATGATCAGCCACGTGAGTAGTGCATGATAGCCACGTGATCAGCATGATCAGTCACGTGATCAGTGCATGATCAGTCATGTGACCAGTACATGGTAGCTGCGTGATCATGGCATGATCAGCCACGTGATCAGTGCATGATAGCCACGTGATCAGTGCATGATCAGTCACGTGATCAGTGCATGATCAGTCACGTGATCAGTGCATGATCAGCCACGTGATCAGTGCATGATCAGCCACGTGATCAGTGTATGATAGCCACGTGATCAGTGCATGATCACCCAGTGCATGATCAGTCCATGATCAGTGCATGATCAGTCACGTGATCAGTGCATGATCAGCCACGTGATCAGTGCATGATCAGCCACATGATCAGTGCATGATCAGCCACGTGATCAGTGCATGATCAGTTACGTGATCAGTGCATGATCAGCCACGTGATCAGTGCATGATCAGCCACGTGATCAGTGCATGATCAGCCACGTGATCAGTGCATGATCAGCCACGTGATCAGTGCATGATAGCCACGTGATCAGTGCATGATCAGTCACGTGATCGTGTGTGATCAGCCACGTGATCAGTGCATGATATCCACGTGATCAGTGCATGATCAGTCACGTGATCAGTGCATGATAGCCACGTGATCAGTGCATGATCAGTCACGTGATCAGTGTGTGATCAGCCACGTGATCAGTGCATGATAGCCACGTGATCAGTGCATGATCAGTTACGTGATCAGTGCATGATCGACAGAGCATGTTGCTACGTGTCAGTGCATGATCAGCCACGTGATCAGTGCATGATAGCCACGTGATCAGTGCATGATCAGTCACGTGATCAGTGCATGATCAGTCACGTGATCAGTGCATGATCATTACGTGATCAGTGCATGATCAGTCACGTGACCAGTGCATGATAGCTCGTGATCATTGCATGCAGCCACGTGATCAGTGCATGATGTGTACGTGATCAGTGCATGAGTCACGTGATCAGTGCATGATCAGCCACGTGATCAGTGCATGATGCCACGTGATCAGTGCATGATCAGTCACGTGATCAGTGCATGATCAGCCACGTGATCAGTGCATGATCAGCCACGTGATCAGTGCATGATCAGCCACGTGATCAGTGCATGATCAGTCACGTGATCAGTGCATGATCAGTCACGTGATCAGTGCATGATAGCAGTGATCAGTGCATGATCAGCCACGTGATCAGTGCATGATAGCCACGTGATCAGTGCATGATCAGTCACGTGATCAGTGCATGATCAGTCACGTGATCAGTGCATGATCAGCCACGTGATCAGTGCATGATCAATCACGTGATCAGTGCATGATCAGTCACGTGATCAGTGCATGATAGCTACGTGATCAGTGCATGATCAGCCACGTGATCAGTGCATGATAGCCACGTGATCAGTGCATGATAGCCACGTGATCAGTGCATGATCAGTCATGTGATACGTGTGTGATCAGCCACGTGATCAGTGCATGATATCCACGTGATCAGTGCATGACAGCCACGTGATCAGTGCATGATAGCCACGTGATCAGTGCATGATCAGTCACGTGATACATGTGTGATCAGCCACGTGATCAGTGCATGATGAGCCACGTGATCAGTGCAGGATCAATTACGTGATCAGTGCATGATCAGTCACGTGACCAGTACATGGTTGCTACGTGATCGTTGCATGATCAGCCACGTGAGCAGAGCATGATAGCCACGTGATCAGTGCATGATCAGTCACGTGATCAGTACATGATCAGTCACGTGAACAGTGCATGATCATTTACGTGATCTGTGCATGATCAGTCACGTGACCAGTATATGGTAGCTACGTGATCATTCCATGACGAGCCACGTGAGCAGTGCATGATAGCCACGTGATGTGTGCATGATCAGTTACGTGAGCAGAGTATGATCAGCCACGTGATCAGTGCATGAGTGCCACGTGATCAGTGCATGATATGTCACGTGACAGTGTGTGATCAGCCACGTGAACAGTGCATGTTCAGCCACGTGATCAGTGCATGATAGCCACGTGATCAGTGCATGATCAGTTACGTGAGCAGTGTATGATCAGCCACGTGATCAGTGCATGGTCAGACACGTGAACAGTGTATGATCAGCCACGTGATCAGTGCATGATATCCAAGTGATCAGTGCATGATCATCACGTGATCAGTGTATGATCAGCCACGTGAACAGTGCATGCTCAGTCACGTGATCAGGGCCTGCTGAGCTGCGTGATTACTGTCTGCTCATCTGCTTGACAATTGCCAGCTGAGCTGCACGATTCCTGCCTGTCATCTGCTTGACAATTGCCAGCTGTGCTGCGTAATTCCTGCCTGCTCAGCTGCTTGATTATTGCCAGCTGAGCAGCATGATTCCTCACAGCTGAGTTCCATGATTATTGCCTGCTGACTGTTTGATTCGTGCCTACTCAGCTCTTTGTTTATTGCCTCCAGAGGCACATGATCAGTGTATGATAGCAAACATGATCAGTGCATGATCAGTCACATGATCAGCGCCATTAAGTCACGTGATCACTACATGATAGTCATGTGATCAGTCCATGCTCAGTCACGGTATCAGTGCATGATCAGCCACGTGATCAGTGCATGATCAGTCACGTGATCAGTGCATGATCAGCCACGTGATCAGTGCATGAGTCAGTGATCAGTGCATATAGACGTGATCAGTGCATGATCAGTCACGTGATCAGTGCATGATCAGCCACGTGATCAGTGCATGATCAGTCACGTGATCAGTGCATGATCAGTCACGTGATCATGTAGCATGATCAGCATGATCAGCCACGTGATAGTGCATGATAGCCACGTGATCACTGCATGATCAGTCACGTGATCAGTGCATGATCAGTCGTGATCAGTACATGGTAGTCGTGATCATGGCATGATCAGCCACGTGAGCAGTGCATGATAGCCACGTGATCAGTGCATGATCAGTCACGTGATCAGTGCATGATCAGTCACGTGATCAGTGCATGATCAGCCACGTGATCAGTGCATGATCAGTCACGTGATCAGTGCATGATCAGCCACGTGATCAGTGCATGATAGCCACGTGATCAGTGCATGATCAGCCACGTGATCAGTGCATGATCAGTCACGTGATCAGTGCATGATCAGCCACGTGATCAGTGCATGATCAGCCACGTGATCAGTGCATGATCAGTCACGTGATCAGTGCATGATCAGTCACGTGATCAGTGCATGATAGCTACGTGATCAGTGCATGATCAGTCACGTGATCAGTGCATGATAGCCACGTGATCAGTGCATGATCAGCCACGTGATCAGTGCATGATCAGTCACGTGATCAGTGTGATCAGCCACGTGATCAGTGCATGATCAGCCGTGATCAGTGCATGATGCCACGTGATCAGTGCATGATATGTCACGTGATCAGTGTGTGATCAGCCACGTGAACAGTGCATGATCAGCCATGATCAGTGCATGATAGCCACGTGATCAGTGCATGATCAGTTACGTGATCAGTGTATGATCAGCCACGTGATCAGTGCATGGTCAGACACGTGAACAGTGTATGATCAGCCACGTGATCAGTGCATGATATCCAGTGATCAGTGCATGATCAGTCACGTGATCAGTGTATGATCAGCCACGTGAACAGTGCATGCTCAGTCACGTGATCTGGGCCTGCTGAGCTGCGTGATTACTGTCTGCTCATCTGCTTGACAATTGCCAGCTGAGCTGCACGATTCCTGCCTGTCATCTGCTTGACAATTGCCAGCTGTGCTGCGTAATTCCTGCCTGCTCAGCTGCTTGATTATTGCCAGCTGAGCAGCATGATTCCTCACAGCTGAGTTCCATGATTATTGCCTGCTGACTGTTTGATTCGTGCCTACTCAGCTCTTTGTTTATTGCCTCCAGAGGCACATGATCAGTGTATGATAGCAAACATGATCAGCGCATGATCAGTCACATGATCAGCGCCATTAAGTCACGTGATCACTACATGATAGTCATGTGATCAGTCCATGCTCAGTCACGGTATCAGTGCATGATCAGCCACGTGATCAGTGCATGATCTGTCACATGATTAGTGTATGATCATCCACGTGATGCATGGGCAGTCATGTGATCAGTGCATGATATAGACGTGATCAGTGCATGATCAGTCTCGTGATCAGTGCATGATAGCCACGTGATCAGTGCATGATCAGTCACCTGATGGGTGTATGATCATTCACGTGACCTGTACATGGTAGCTACATGATCATTGCATGATCAGCCACGTGAGTAGTGCATGATAGCCACGTGATCAGTGCATGATCAGTCACGTGATCAGTGCATGATCAGTCATGTGACCAGTACATGGTAGCTGCGTGATCATGGCATGATCAGCCACGTGAGCAGTGCATGATAGCCACGTGATCAGTGCATGATCAGTCACGTGATCAGTGCATGATCAGTCACGTGATCAGTGCATGATCAGCCACGTGATCAGTGCATGATCAGTCACGTGATCAGTGCATGATCAGCCACGTGATCAGTGCATGATAGCCACGTGATCAGTGCATGATCAGTCACGTGATCAGTGCATGATCAGTTACGTGATCAGTGCATGATCAGCCACGTGATCAGTGCATGATCAGCCACGTGATCAGTGCATGATCAGTTCACGTGATCAGTGCATGATCAGTCACGTGATCAGTGCATGATAGCTACGTGATCATTGCATGATCAGCCACGTGATCAGTGCATGATAGCCACGTGATCAGTGCATGATCAGCCACGTGATCAGTGCATGATAGCCACGTGATCAGTGCATGATCACACGTGATCGTGATCAGCCACGTGATCAGTGCATGATAGCCACGTGATCAGTGCATGATAGCCACGTGATCAGTGCATGATAGCCACGTGATCAGTGCATGATCAGTCACGTGATATGTGTGATCAGCCACGTGATCAGTGCATGATGAGCCACGTGATCAGTGCATGATCAATTACGTGATCAGTGCATGATCAGTCACGTGACCAGTACATGGTCAGCTACGTGATCAGTGCATGATCAGCCACGTGAGCAGTGCATGATAGCCACGTGATCAGTGCATGATCAGTCACGTGATCAGTGCATGATCAGTCACGTGAACAGTGCATGATCATTTACGTGATCAGTGCATGATCAGTCACGTGACCATATGGTTGCTACGTGATCATTCCATGAAGCCACGTGAGCAGTGCATGATAGCCACGTGATGTGTGCATGAGGTTACGTGATCAGAGTATGATCAGCCACGTGATCAGTGCATGAGTGCCACGTGATCAGTGCATGATATGTCACGTGACAGTGTGTGATCAGCCACGTGAACAGTGCATGTTCAGCCACGTGATCAGTGCATGATAGCCACGTGATCAGTGCATGATCAGTTACGTGAGCAGTGTATGATCAGCCACGTGATCAGTGCATGGTCAGACACGTGAACAGTGTATGATCAGCCACGTGATCAGTGCATGATATCCAAGTGATCAGTGCATGATCATCACGTGATCAGTGTATGATCAGCCACGTGAACAGTGCATGCTCAGTCACGTGATCAGGGCCTGCTGAGCTGCGTGATTACTGTCTGCTCATCTGCTTGACAATTGCCAGCTGAGCTGCACGATTCCTGCCTGTCATCTGCTTGACAATTGCCAGCTGTGCTGCGTAATTCCTGCCTGCTCAGCTGCTTGATTATTGCCAGCTGAGCAGCATGATTCCTCACAGCTGAGTTCCATGATTATTGCCTGCTGACTGTTTGATTCGTGCCTACTCAGCTCTTTGTTTATTGCCTCCAGAGGCACATGATCAGTGTATGATAGCAAACATGATCAGCGCATGATCAGTCACATGATCAGCGCCATTAAGTCACGTGATCACTACATGATAGTCATGTGATCAGTCCATGCTCAGTCACGGTATCAGTGCATGATCAGCCACGTGATCAGTGCATGATCTGTCACATGATTAGTGTATGATCATCCACGTGATCAGTGCATGGGCAGTCATGTGATCAGTGCATGATATAGACGTGATCAGTGCATGATCAGTCACGTGATCAGTGCATGATAGCCACGTGATCAGTGCATGATCAGTCACCTGATGGGTGTATGATCATTCACGTGACCTGTACATGGTAGCTACATGATCATTGCATGATCAGCCACGTGAGTAGTGCATGATAGCCACGTGATCAGTGCATGATCAGTCACGTGATCAGTGCATGATCAGTCATGTGACCAGTACATGGTAGCTGCGTGATCATGGCATGATCAGCCACGTGATCAGTGCATGATAGCCACGTGATCAGTGCATGATCAGTCACGTGATCAGTGCATGATCAGTCACGTGATCAGTGCATGATCAGCCACGTGATCAGTGCATGATCAGTCACGTGATCAGTGCATGATCAGCCACGTGATCAGTGCATGATCAGCCACGTGATCAGTGCATGATCAGCCACGTGATCAGTGCATGATCAGCACGTGATCAGTGCATGATCAGTCACGTGATCAGTGCATGATCAGTCACGTGATCAGTGCATGATCAGCCACGTGATCAGTGCATGATCAGCCACGTGATCAGTGCATGATCAGTCACGTGATCAGTGCATGATCAGCCGTGATCAGTGCATGATAGCCACGTGATCAGTGCATGATCAGCCACGTGATCAGTGCATGATCAGCCACGTGATCAGTGCATGATCAGCCACGTGATCAGTGCATGATCAGCCACGTGATCAGTGCATGATAGCACGTGATCAGTGCATGATCAGCCACGTGATCAGTGCATGATCAGCCACGTGATCAGTGCATGATCAGCCACGTGATCAGTGCATGATCAGCCACGTGATCAGTGCATGATCAGCCACGTGATCAGTGCATGATCAGCCACGTGATCAGTGCATGATCAGCCACGTGATCAGTGCATGATAGCCACGTGATCAGTGCATGATCAGTCACGTGATCAGTGCATGATCAGTCACGTGATCAGTGCATGATCAGCCACGTGATCAGTGCATGATCAGTCACGTGATCAGTGCATGATCAGTCACGTGACCAGTGCATGATAGCTACGTGATCATTGCATGACAGCCACGTGATCAGTGCATGATAGCCACGTGATCAGTGCATGATCAGCCACGTGATCAGTGCATGATCAGTCACGTGATCAGTGCATGATCAGCCACGTGATCAGTGCATGATATCCACGTGATCAGTGCATGATCAGCCACGTGATCAGTGCATGATCAGCACGTGATCAGTGCATGATCAGTCACGTGATCAGTGTGATCAGCCACGTGATCAGTGCATGATCAGCCACGTGATCAGTGCATGATCAGCCACGTGATCAGTGCATGATCAGTCACGTGATCAGTGCATGAGCCACGTGATCAGTGCATGATCAGCCACGTGATCAGTGCATGATCAGCCACGTGATCAGTGCATGATCAGTCACGTGATCAGTGCATGATCAGTCACGTGATCAGTGCATGATCAGCCACGTGATCAGTGCATGATCAGCCACGTGATCAGTGCATGATCAGCCACGTGATCAGTGCATGATCAGCCACGTGATCAGTGCATGATCAGTCACGTGATCAGTGCATGATCAGTCACGTGATCAGTGCATGATCAGCCGTGATCAGTGCATGATCAGCCACGTGATCAGTGCATGATAGTCACGTGATCAGTGCATGATCAGTCACGTGATCAGTGCATGATCAGCCACGTGATCAGTGCATGATCAGCCACGTGATCAGTGCATGATAGCCACGTGATCAGTGCATGATCACCACGTGATCAGTGCATGATCAGTCACGTGATCAGTGCATGATAGCTGCGTGATCATGATCAGCCACGTGATCAGTGCATGATAGCCACGTGATCAGTGCATGATCAGTCACGTGATCAGTGCATGATCAGTCACGTGATCAGTGCATGATCAGCCACGTGATCAGTGCATGATCAGTCACGTGATCAGTGCATGATCAGCCACGTGATCAGTGCATGATAGCCATGATCAGTGCATGATCAGTCACGTGATCAGTGCATGATCAGTTGTGATCAGTGCATGTCAGCCACGTGATCAGTGCATGATCAATTGTGATCAGTGCATGATCAGTCACGTGATCAGTGCATGATAGCTCGTGATCAGTGCATGATCAGCACGTGATCAGTGCATGATGCCACGTGATCAGTGCATGATAGCCACGTGATCAGTGCATGATCAGTCATGTGATACGTGTGTGATCAGCCACGTGATCAGTGCATGATATCCACGTGATCAGTGCATGATAGCCACGTGATCAGTGCATGATCAGCCACGTGATCAGTGCATGATCAGTCACGTGATACATGTGTGATCAGCCACGTGATCAGTGCATGATGAGCCACGTGATCAGTGCAGGATCAATTACGTGATCAGTGCATGATCAGTCACGTGACCAGTACATGGTTGCTACGTGATCGTTGCATGATCAGCCACGTGAGCAGAGCATGATAGCCACGTGATCAGTGCATGATCAGTCACGTGATCAGTACATGATCAGTCACGTGAACAGTGCATGATCATTTACGTGATCTGTGCATGATCAGTCACGTGACCAGTATATGGTTGCTACGTGATCATTCCATGACGAGCCACGTGAGCAGTGCATGATAGCCACGTGATGTGTGCATGATATTCGTGAGCAGAGTATGATCAGCCACGTGATCAGTGCATGAGTGCCACGTGATCAGTGCATGATATGTCACGTGACAGGTGTGTGATCAGCCACGTGAACAGTGCATGTTGAGCCACGTGATCAGTGCATGATAGCCACGTGATCAGTGCATGATCAGTTACGTGAGCAGTGTATGATCAGCCACGTGATCAGTGCATGGTCAGACACGTGAACAGTGTATGATCAGCCACGTGATCAGTGCATGATATCCAAGTGATCAGTGCATGATCATCACGTGATCAGTGTATGATCAGCCACGTGAACAGTGCATGCTCAGTCACGTGATCTGGGCCTGCTGAGCTGCGTGATTACTGTCTGCTCATCTGCTTGACAATTGCCAGCTGAGCTGCACGATTCCTGCCTGTCATCTGCTTGACAATTGCCAGCTGTGCTGCGTAATTCCTGCCTGCTCAGCTGCTTGATTATTGCCAGCTGAGCAGCATGATTCCTCACACTGAGTTCCATGATTATTGCCTGCTGACTGTTGATTCGTGCCTACTCAGCTCTTTGTTTATTGCCTCCAGAGGCACATGATCAGTGTATGATAGCAAACATGATCAGCGCATGATCAGTCACATGATCAGCGCCATTAAGTCACGTGATCACTACATGATAGTCATGTGATCAGTCCATGCTCAGTCACGGTGATCAGTGCATGATCAGCCACGTGATCAGTGCATGATCTGTCACATGATTAGTGTATGATCATCCACGTGATCAGTGCATGGGCAGTCATGTGATCAGTGCATGATATAGACGTGATCAGTGCATGATCAGTCACGTGATCAGTGCATGATAGCCACGTGATCAGTGCATGATCAGTCACCTGATGGGTGTATGATCATTCATGATGTCTGACCTGTACATGGTAGCTACACATGATCATTGCATGATCAGCCACGTGAGTAGTGCATGATAGCCACGTGATCAGTGCATGATCAGTCACGTGATCAGTGCATGATCAGTCATGTGACCAGTACATGGTAGCTGCGTGATCATGGCATGATCAGCCATGTCAGTAGCCTAGTGTCATCATGATCAGCCACGTGATCAGTGCATGATCAGTCACGTGATCAGTGCATGATCAGCCACGTGATCAGTGCATGATCAGTCACGTGATCAGTGCATGATCAGCCACGTGATCAGTGCATGATAGCCACGTGATCAGTGCATGATCAGTCACGTGATCAGTGCATGATCCCATTGTGCATCAGTGCATGATCAGCCACGTGATCAGTGCATGATCAGCCCGTGATCAGTGCATGATCAGTCACGTGATCAGTGCATGATTTGATGGGTCCCCGTGATCAGTACATGATAAGCTCGTGATCAGTGCATGATCAGCCACGTGATCAGTGCATGATCAGCCACATGATCAGTGCATGATCATCCACGTGATCAGTGCATGATCATGCATGATATCAGTGCATGATCAGCCACGTGATCAGTGCATGATCAGTCACGTGATCA